>NW_027192222.1:235378-271476 GCF_041956535.1 Calcarisporiella thermophila
TATATATATATATATATATATATATATGCATTTACAAATCGTATTAATATTTTATATTCTGGTAAAAGTGTTGGCAAGGGATTGCAAATTCGGGTATAACAATTTACCTCAATTTTATGATGCATTCAAGGATCCCAAAAACAGAAGCAAATTTGAAGAGAATAGGATAAGGTCGTATCATGAGTGCTATAACGTCACCGCAAATAATCCAACTACTGATGATGAATCTGTATCTATGGAAGATGTTGATACTTGCTGTTGTGCGAAAGTCAACAATCTACTGAATACTTATCCTCATTGGGCTGTGGAATCTGATTTTATTCTCAAATTGCCTGAGATTGTTAAAGATATTGGAGATGATTGTAGAGTAGTGGGACATGTCATGTATGAAACATATGGATATGTTAAGGACATTAAACAGTGTCTGAAAAGTTGTGATTCCACTTTAATAAAATATTAAATCTCTCCTTGAGAAATCTCTGGTAGTCAAATTATTAATAAAATTTTGACATGCTGCTAACTGATACCCCCGCCAGCTCCACAACTATATCTCAATTTCACATGACCAAAATTTACGGGAGGACGGGGTGCACTTTGTTTCGTTGAGTGACAAAGACAGATTGGTAATTTTCCATAAACCCACCCGGCCGGATGGGAGAGCAGCGGTAGAGGGGCCTTACACGACCGATCTCAAGGCAAACTCATCAAAATAAACCTTTTTTCACTTTAACTTTGCCTCTTTTGTACCCCGATTATCTTGAATCTTCATAATAATTTAGCTCTTCACTGTGCTAAATTTTCTCTACTATCCCTTTTTACTTTTCTTTAAAAATGTATTTCGCATCAACGGTTTCAGTTGGGAGTGAATCTCCTGAAATATGGTACAGGTAGAGCCCGTATTTGCCCTGCTCTCTTCCGTATCCAGGGGTTTATTAAGAGATCAGATACGAGAAAATTCCACCCTTTGAATAGAGCGCTCTCGAAGTTTTGCTTGAGTTGACCAAAGTCTATCATATATGTATCAAAGATTATAATCATGGCTTTTCAATGTGTTCTTTAGCGTATTTGATTCATCACTAATGGTTCCCTCAAACGATGGCCGAGTTGGATGGCAGCAAAGTCAATGAGTCCCACACTCACCTTGAGATTCAAAGCTTGTGACTGAGCAAGCGAGGACTGATCCTGATTCGGTAGCCAGAGCTGAGCTGATTTTGCAATTCGAAGGAGAGCATAGTGTGGAGGAGGGTGGGATTTCAGCCCAGCCCACCTCTTCCGAGCGTAAGCAGGGACCCTGGTTTACCCAGCCAGTGGGGTGGCCTAGCCTCCAGCGTGGAGCACGACCCACCAGCCCCTTGGCAAAGGTCGCCCACGCTAGACTCCTCCGCATGGCTTAGCTTTGCAAAAAACGGTAAAATCCGAGCGGAGTCACAGCGGAAGGTGCGGCAGGGACTGTGGAATTGCCATATACTACAAAGAGGGGCGGATAAATTGTTTTCGACCATTATTAACGATTCAACTCCATCTTCTTTTTTTCTACAAGTCATACAGTGTGCTTCCCGACTCTTCTGCAAATCCTTCGCATACCCTCTGCTCCATTTGTCCTGCTATAAATAGCCGGAAGGAGGTAGGATGACCTTGAGGAACCGAAAGCTTAGGGAAACGCGCTCAACCATGGACCCTGAACCCAAAGACACGGAAAAAGTAGCAGAGAGCAATCCGCGCCGGCGACTCACTTCACCGTCCCGATGTCTGATCACTTATCTGGCAATTCTTGCTCTTTACGCCTGTGTAATTTGTGCAACCTGGTTTGTGACAGATAATCTTCCTACCGCTCTCCCATCCGAAGTTGCTACAACATCGCCGGGCCAATTTTCCGGAAAAGCTGCTTGGGAGCACCTGGAATTCATTGCAAATGAATCGCACCCAGTCAATTCGCAACGAAACCGTGAAGTGCGTGAATATATCATCGAGCATTTGGTGAGCCTACAGCGCGAAGCCGCATTGCGAAATGTTAAAATAGAACTCGACACCAATGACACTGTAGTATACCATGGGTTGAGAAAGAGTAAATAACTTCCGTTTTTAAGTGTAAATGTTGTGCTTATTGGTTATCTCGTTAGACTATCGCATGGGAACCAAGGAGCCGAGAGCTTTTGACTATGTCGAATCTACTAACGTCTTAGCTAAAGTCATTGGCCAAAGTAACAGCAGCGACGCTTTTATGGTGTCAGCTCACTATGGTAAGCTTCAGTGCTCGAATGAGAATGTTCTTTGCTACGGCTTCCACTGATTTTTAAATCGACTCTTCTAAAAGATTCGGTGGATGGAAGTATGGGTGCTACAGACGACGGTGCTGCTATCGCTATTATGCTGGAATTGATACGAAACATAATCCATAATCCTGTCGATGGCACCGTTATCTTTAACTTTAATAACGCCGAGGAAGAGGGTCTGCTGGGATCGCTGGCATTCACAAAGCATCCATGGAGTAAGGATGTGCGTGCCTTTGTTAACTTGGGTGAGTATTCCCATATATAAATGCCTATTTAATTGTGGTCAATAACAAATATTCCAATTCCGCGTGTTTAACAGAGGGTGCTGGCACTGGAGGGCCATCTCTGCTTTTCCGGCTTACTGGCCCTGCTTTTGGAAGGGCTTATAGAAGTGTTCCCTATGCACACACAAATGCATTTGCTCAGGATCAGTTTGAGATGGGTTCGGTAAAGAGGTAAATGAAACTTCTATGAAGTAAAGCCACAATTCATACCAATCGATGACCCATAATATAGCCAAACGGATTATTCGGTGTATATTGACAACGGCATGATGGGAATGGATATGGCGTTTTACCATATGCGAAGTTTATACCACACTTACAGGTGGATTATCCCCCATATACCACTTTTTATTTCAGAAATTTTTTTTTTCGCTGAACTTTTCTCTTCTCTGATAGAGATGATCTCAACCACATTACCCCTGGCTCAGTTCAGCAAATGGGGGCTAATACTCTTCAACTGACACGCACCCTGGCCGACTCAAAACTTCTCTCAAGCGAGGAATTAAGAGTAGTTGAAAGATATGTGATGTTCGATATCATGGGGCGGCAGGCTGTATGCTACGCCTTCTCTACATATCGCGGCCTGAATATTATGGCTATCGTATTGACGCCGTTAGGATATGCAGTGGGACTGGGACTGCGTCAGTTTGTTCTGCGTCGACGAGGATCTCCCCTTGCTGCGATGGCTAGCGTAGGGCATGCATTCGCTACTATCTTGATTAGTGTCGTAGCCGCGATTGTACTGATGCTCGTATTTGTACTTATCTTGAATCGAGCCAATCCGATGGCACTTTATGGATACCCACATCTTTCTGTCATATGCTTTGCACTCATGGCGATGACTGCAGTGTCTCTGGTGCAGTATATATGGGGGGTGGTTGCTCGTTGCATTCAGAAAAGATCCACAAGCAATTCATCCCAAGAAAACACCCAGCCCGCCGCAAACTATGAACAAGCGCTAACGCATGGAATGGTTTGGCTATGGTGGTGCGGGGTGATCATTTCGCTTGCATTGTCGTATCGAAATATGGGGGGACTCTATTTCATGCTATATTTCTGGGCTTTCGCAGCCGTGGCAGCAGTACTCGATTTTGTTGTACCAAAGAAAGTGGAAAGCTGGATGTGGGTTGTACGATTAATATTGACGTGCACGTTCCCATTAATCTTGACGGTCGGACTGTCCTATGTCGCCATTAACGGAATCCCGGCCACCGTACAGGACGGGACCTCTCCTCTTATCCCCGCAGGTAAGCTGAACCATTTGGAATCCCTAATGAAGAATACTAAACTCTGCGATTTTAGTTCTTTATTGCCTCGTTGGCTTGTTAGCAGTGCTTCCCTTACTCCCCTATACCCGGCGTGCGGGCTACCCCGGTATTACTACGCTCGTCCTATTCCTCGTGGCCATTGCTCTCTTCATTCCCCTTGCAGTACGCTTCCCGTTCCACCAGGACACGTCGCCTGCCAAAGTCGCATTCACGCATACCATCTACCCCACTACAAATCGATCGGTCGCGGTCGCAGAGTCTCGAGCACCCCTTCGCCAGGCCCTTGAGAGTGCCTCACAAAAAGGCGCTCGCATTTGGAATATGACATGCAGGCAGGAGGGCGGCAAAGAAATATGTGAATACGAGGTGCCAGTGGCGGAATGGGCCGCTGGGAAAATGCAAGTGCAGCCTACCAAGTATGAATTGACTACCCGAAATGGCGGTCCGCAGAGGGTCGCGAGGGTGGATGTGCAACTGAACGGAACTGGATATTGCGAAGTATTCTTGCAGGACAAGGACCGCGTTTCGAACTTTTGGGTGCAAGGGATGGATCCGACCGCCTGGGCAGCCAGCGAAAGCAAGGCTGATGTGTTCGTGGTGCAGCTGAGGAACGCGGCGCCAATACAAAATCTCAGCTTGTTCTTCGAACTGGCCGGCCAGCCTGCTTCTGCTCAGGAAGGCGGAGTACACGCTAATCTCTATTGTCGTCTATTTGGTGGAACGCTCGAGCCTCAAAAGGGAGGGTCGCCTGCCTATGCTGATTTGGTGCGGCACTTGGACGATTGGGCGGTGCCTTTTATGCTCGGGGGGTATTTGCTCAGGGTTTCTCAAGAACTCAGTCTCTAAAGTGCATTCAGCTTATCTTTTAATTTAATAAACATTTTAGCTTTTTTTTATTATTGTTTGAGAAAATATATTACTCACACACAAACTTATAAAGGAGGAAAAAAAAAGGGGGAAAAGATGGGAAGAAGGGAAGAGGAAGAAGGT
The DNA here is from genome assembly GCF_041956535.1 of Calcarisporiella thermophila. NCBI lineage: Eukaryota > Fungi > Calcarisporiellomycota > Calcarisporiellomycetes > Calcarisporiellales > Calcarisporiellaceae > Calcarisporiella > Calcarisporiella thermophila. Next base: position 240,194 of record NW_027192222.1, read on the forward strand.
CAGAAAATAAAAAAGTACAGAGAAGAGAAGAAGACAATGCACGCCACCTCTATGTGTAGAAGAGTTTTAAAAAAAAGTTTTTCAAAGGAAAAAGAAAAAAATAAGACCATCTGCAGTATGTATATCCAATTTTGATTTTCAACATCTCACAGACACCTCCTATCCTAAAGAACATTATCATTTTGGTGTCCTGTCCTCCTTTCCTTTGTTTACTTGGACAGCTTGGTGCGTACATATTTGCCCACAATCAGTGCGTGGTCACGCTCATAGGGTTCAAGGGTCAACTGCTCCTGAGGTTTGATCTTCTCCTCCACCATCTTCTTCACCTCCCGAGCGAACACGGTAGCGGGGTCGACGGTACTGTCGATACAACTTGCTTTGACGGAGATCACCACATGCCCGTTGTTCTTCAAGAAGTGGTGTGCGTTGAGACCGACAATACGGGCCTGATCAGGCTGCGCAACATCGGCAAACACCACATCGACCATGCTGACGAGCATGCGGTATTTATGCGGGTGCCGTGCGTCCTCAATGATCGGAATAACGTTGGTGCGCTTCTTTGCCATGTTGATGAGATCGCGACCGGAGCGATGCGAGAACTCCACAGCATAGACAATCCCCTCAGGGCCAATGATATCAGCCACATGCGATACAGTGGTACCGGCGGATCCACCCAAATAGAGAACCTTCTTGCCGGGTGCAATGTGAATGTGGTCTACACCACCAAGGATACCGGCCGCCAACTTCGAGCGGAACGGATTCCACACACGGTATTCGGTCTTGGTGCCATCGGGTCCCTCAACGGAAATGCGCTTCTCGCCATAGACAGACTCTCCGGGGACCAAGTTCTTGGTGACGAGCAAATCTTCCTTTCCACGTGCAACGAAGACACCTTCGTGACGATGGGGCTCCACAATAACCTTAGAGCCACCCTTGGCACCCTTGGCTGCTCCACCGCGACCACCACCGCGACCTCCTCCGCGACCTCCACGGCCACCTTAAGAAAGAGAGGGAAAATGAAAGGTTAATTGATGAGTACAAAGAATGTACATAGGTAATACTGAAATCTTACCACGACCACCCCGACCAGCATCACGCTTTTGTACTCCACCACGGCCACCACCTAAATTATATTGAAAAATAGTGATGATATCAGAAATGAGTGAAATTCATGTAACTGGCTTAAAAAGAAAAAGAAAAGGGATAAGGCTGAAAATTTCTTACCTCGGCCTCCAAATCCACCACGACCGCCAAATCCACCACGGCCACCAGCACCACCACCGCGACCTATAGCAATCATAATGCATCGTTAAGCATATGTAAAACCAATTAAAAAGAAGAACAACCTACCTCCACCTCGTCCACCACGACCACCACCTCCTCCTCGACCTGGGGGATCTGTAAGCAAAGAACAAAGATTGTAAGCAAAAAGAGATGGCGGATGCATCAAACGTTTAAAATTCCATACTGTATGCCATTTGTCTTAGGTTATTGAAGATTCACACTATAGACGATCCAAAAATTTATGGAGAGAAAACAATTATTTTTTTCTCTACAATCGAAACTACAAACTGTCAACTGCGAGCGGCTTGGATGTAAATAATAAATAAAAGCCACCTACTAGGGCGAATAACCCAGCCACAGCAGATTGAGGATGAAAAGTGGTGCTACATTTTATCTTTATACCCAAAAGTGGACGTAGCTCTTTACAAAATTTCGCAAATCAGGGGTCACGATCTGGTATAATCGTTTATGCCAGCCCATGATGTTTGATCACATAGTCGAAATATAATCTTGCTATAGTTGTCGCCGTAGCCGTAGCCACATAGCTGTCAATATTAAGTGCGTCATCTTTGTCAGTCGATCCAAATAGCAACGACGTATCAACTAGTATGTGCGCTCCACATCTTGATGTTCTACCACTGGTGCATCAGGTTAAAGACGAATCTCGTTGTCATGTGGAATAAAAAACAATTTCCATCTCCCTCCTTCAGGTATATGAGCCCATCGATTATTGTACATTTGGATACCATATAAAACCATTCCTTTAGGAATTTGGACCGATTCTTAAGCAACTGGCACAACGGCCTTTGTTTAATTACTTCACATTATTGAATCCTCCCTTGATGCGATTCAATAATTGTTCAGCAATCTGTACTCTGATGATTGCAGCAATCATATGATCTTATCACCTCGATAACTCATCTGCTATCGTGTTGCATCTGAGGATACACGCGAGACAGCCTTCAGAACTTGCTATACTGATGAGTATTCAGCGCTTCCATTTGGATTTTCCAGCCCGCGGGCAACTTTTTGAGGTTGATAAACAGGACGTTCGCACCACTCCCAGACGGGTATGGTTTAGTTTATTCGGATTGCATCCTAAAGCTCTGGGGAACGCTTGACACACATATACCGGAAAGTGGGAGGATAGCGATCGCTTAGTCATTCCAAATGACAAGAAGATACGCCTGCAACTTCTACAGGAAGCCCACAATACACCAATTGCGGTGCATCAAAATGTGGAACGCAAACATGGGTTGATATGCAGATGCTAAATGGATCGACTTACTAAAATGACGCACTTAGTTCCGACATCAATGATGGCTACGGCAACAACTACTGCGAGGCTATATCTTGATTGTGTAATCAAACATCATGGGCTGGCAGGAAGAAGCTATTGCAACCAGATGCCCATTCTTGACCTATTACTGGCACTTCAGCAAATAGAGTCCCAATTTTTTCAGACCCCAATTTGCAACCAAGCCACCTGGGAAGTGAAAAATATAGTTGAAACAACCATGTATCCTTCAATTCTTTGAGATATTAAGTAGATTAAGGCCGGGATTCAATTTTGGAGGTGGATAATTTGTTATTTTAAATGTTCGAGATTCAAATGGAAAACAATGTAATAAAAAGATGAAATACTACTATATATAATAATAATATGTCCACAGAGTGTTATTCATTATTAGCAAAGTTGTCGAGAAAAAGAGAGAAAAGAATAGAAAATGAACAACATTTGAGGAAAGAGAGTAAACGGTTATCCACAATGACCAAATAATAAAAAAATAAAAGAAAAATATCACATCAAAAAAAAAATTATATATAAAAGCGTACTAACTGTATAAAAGGAGAAGAAAAAAAAAAAAGAGATAAGAAAAAGAATAGATGAAAAGGAGAAAAATTCATATACACTTTTTACAAAACGAAGAGAAATATCCAAAATTCTTTAAAAGGAACCCCCACATACATAAATAATAATAGAAATATATATGTATATATATTTTGACTCGTGCGCTATTTATCGCCGGCTGCTTCTGCCTCCCCGTCCTCCTTCGCTTTCTCAGTCCCATTCCCATTCTCGTTCCCATTCTCAGTCTCTATCTCATTTTCGGTCTCCTTTTCCTTCTCTTTTCCTTTCTCCCCCTCTGCGGCGGAAATTCCCCCCTCCAACTTCTCCACCTTGGCAATCAAGTGCTTGCCATAGGTGTACTTGCGCAGGGTCGAGAGATGGGGACGGATCTTGGAGATGAGCACCTCGCGTTCTTCGGGAGCGGCAACCTCCAGCATCTTTTGTACAACATAGTTTGCAAACTGGTCCTTCATCATCCCTACCAGGGCATTTTCATCGCTTATCACTTCAGCAATCAAATGCTGCCTGTCGGTGGGGCTTCCGAACGTAATACACTTCTCGACCACATTGCTTGCGAACTTGTGCTTGCTCAACTGCGCAACTTGCCCCTGGATCTGCGTACAGACCTGCGCTTTTTCCGTGGGACGCCCACGCTCAAGCACATGTTGGATCACATAGTTGCCGTACTGATCCAGGACAAGGTTGTTTGTGTACCGGTGAAGCTCGGCTAGCAGGGGCTTCTGTTGAACACAGAGTATAAATAAGAGGATCGCAAAGCCAACCGATAAATCACACGGTTGCTCTTACCGTTTGCTCGTCAGTACAGTGTTCAAACATGCGCTGGATCACTCTGCACCCATAAGGATGGGTGGCCAGATGGTACACCTGTCCCTGGAAAGCCTCGATGATAAACTGCACCTCACGGGCGGGCACCCGTTCAATCGCTTTCTGAATGACATGGTTTCCATTCTGGTCCTTCACACATTTGAGCACATATCCGTCCAGCTCCCGCACAAGCGCCGCCTGTTGATCCACAAGAACATGCTCCAACGCCTTTTGCACCACCCTACATCCGTACATCTGCAGCGACAACGCAAGGACGTGCCCTTGCATCTGCCGTGCTAAGAGGGTCTTCTGACGCTGATCGCCATGCTCGAAGAATTTTTGGATCACATAGTTTCCAAAAACATCCGTCATTAGCTGAAGCGAGTTGGGGAACACCTCGGCAAACACCATATCCTTCTCCTCGGTGGTAGCCGATTCCAATTTTTGCTGGATGAACCGTGAGCCATGTTGGTCGCCGCTGAATTCTACCACATGACCAGCAAGATCACTCAGCTCGTAGCGTTTATTTTTGCTGTTGCGGAACTCCTCAAGAAGCGGACTCCGCAACGGCTGAGAGGGGTCGAGGGTGGACCGACGTCCAGCCGTAGGTCGGCGCATCCACTGCAAGCTCTGAAGGGCAAATTTTTTCTCAAGAAGGGCAGCATTGCGAGGATCGGTGAGGGGAGGGGTTCCACGTAACGAGGGAGAGTTGGAACCACTGGCAAGAGCGGCAGCGAGTTGCTGGCGCACAAGCATTTCGTTCGAGGGATTTGAGTAAGAGACGGGTTGGTTGAGGAGAGGATGAGCTCTCATAGCCAGGGGATTACCTCCCATCATGAGCCCAGGGGAAGAGCGTGGGTCCACTGCCCCTGTTTGGTCCCAAGCACCTCCGTATATCTGAGGGCTCATCGCACCAGGGCTCATTGTACCGGGACTCATCATTGTTGGGCTATTGGCAAGAAGATTGTATTCATGGAGAGCCTGCTGCTGCATCAAACGAGCTCGCTGAACAGCAAGCAAATCATCCTACACATTGAAACAATATTAAAAGCATTAGTATAATGAGCAAGAGACGTCAAAGAGAATAAAATCATAGTACCGAAGCGTCATTTAGCCCCATGTTGCGCATCGCAAGCAGGAGTTCCATATTCCCATCTTGGGGCACCCCTCCAGCAGCTTGCCGCTGTGTTGGAGGAGTGGAATTCGCGCGAGGTGGGAGCTCGTTAAGGCGAGAGCGAAGTGGAGGTGAACGAGTCTTACTTCGCGCATCTGCATCCTCACCAACATCCAGCGCCGCATTTAACATTGAGTTTACAAGATGGGGATCGTCAGCAAGAGTTGAAGGATCATAAATGAGATGCCGCGGATCATATGCACTCTGGCTAGACGTCATATATTGTTGCTGCGGTGGAGATTGTGCAGCCATGGGTGAGCCTTGCCGCATTAGCCCAGCATAGTGACCACGTCTATTGCCATCTGGCGAATCCATAGATGGGCGCCAGATCGACGCAGAGGAAACTGCTGAGGAAGCAGCAGGTGAGAAGGAGGATTCAAATACGTTGGTCTGCTCATGACCAGAAAATTCTCTAGCTGAAAACGGCCCCGGATCCAATCCTGAAAAGCAAAAATTTGAAAAGAATTATACATGAAGCTAATAAAACAGGGAAGGATGAAAATAAAATATCGTCTTACCCAATCCTTGTTCTCTTGCAAAGTGATTTGCACTAGCAGCCGAAAAAGTCGCTGGACCATTTAAATCCAACCCCCCGCTCCATAATTGCCACGATGAACCAGGCGAAGTAGCCGAGATGCCTTGCAATCGCATTCGCGGATCCATCCGTACTTTACTTTCATCGGTTTGTGGCTCGTGAGGAAGCGGTGGGGCGCTATTTGAGCGATTAAAATTACCGTGCGGATCCATATCCTGCTCATCGAATTTGCCCTGGAAGAAGGCGGCAAGTTGCTGTTTAGAAAAAGATTGTTTTAATTTTGAATCGTCAATAACTTCAGAAATCATCTATATACCTGGCCATGTCTTTCGTTCATCGCCATCGGTTGGTAAATATTTGGTTTACTTTTATTCGCAGAACTATCTGCAAGCGTTCGTGGCAACATGATTGCAACGGGATCCAAAGACTAAATAGCGAGCTTAGTCTGAATAAAAATAAAAATTACCGTTTAGCCATAATTTTCCCATGTTGATAAGAATAGAATAAAGATGCTCATCAAATAGTAGAAGCAAAATCGTGAAATAAATGGGAAATCTTTACTTACAATCAGATGGGATTTGAGGGTGTGTGCTCTCCTATCGGCTGAGATTGGCGATTGGATGGAGAAAAAAAAAAATTCTAACCAAAAAAAATATATATGGAGAAACAGGAGAGATAAAGAACAGGCAGGTAAAAACAATTAGAATAAACAGTAATCTTTTCCTTTTATACAATCCTCTTCTCTTATTTTATATATACACAATGAACTTCCTTTTAATTCTTTCCGCAATGGTCCCTAGCCTTCTTTCTCTTAAAAGCGCACCCACACCAGTAAAATCCGCCTCTAAAAGTTTATTTATTCATAAGCCACCTTAAATTGGAACGAAATTTAGATCTGGGGGGTGGAGAGTTTTCTGGGTCAATGCTCTCAGCTAATCCAGCAAAGCTGCGCATACCCGGGTATGTTAGCAAGATGCTCACCCCTTTGATGAAAAGGCCCTTTAAATTTGTTATATCCTTCAACGAAAGCATAAAAAAATCAAAAATAGGGCAGGATATTTGGCCTTGTATGAGATTGATAAAATAATAAGCTCTGTTATTTTTATGTTCAAAACAAAAAACACAAAAGACCTTAATCGAAACGCCATTTAATGACCCAAGGCGACCAGCTGTTCTTGAATAGGCTTCAGCTCTGCCGCCTTGTCGGCAATAGCCTTCTGCTTCAACTGGGCAATGGCCTTCTTCCGCTGGAAGTAGGCCTGGCTCTTCACCTTGCGCTTCTCCTCGAGTTTCTTTACAATATCCTGGTACTTCCATCCGACTTCCTGGGAAACCTTACCGAGGCTGGTATATTTACGGCCGGGGCGGAGACGGAGAACGCGGAGAGCTTGGGGCACAACCATGCGCTTCATGCGATCATATGGAGGAGGAACACCCTCAAAGAGCTTGAGGCGATCTAATGCAGCCTGACCGCGAGCAGTCTTGTGCGGGATCATACCACGAACAGCCTTGTAGAAGATCCGGCTGGGAGCACGGAAGTGGAAGGGGCCGCGGGTTGGGTTCACGACGCAGCGCTTACGAAGATATTGCCAGTAGCGAACTGCATGAGAAAGAAAAAGAAAAGATATTCGTCAACAAAAAACGGGAAAATAAACCATTCAATAAATAGTAAAAACATACGCTTGTTACGGAAGAATGAGCCAGAGATGTTCAAATCCTCGCATCGCACGATCACAATGCGCTGACCAGAGAGGATCTGCTTGGCAACAATGGAGGCGAGACGACCAACGAGATGGCCCTTGCCGTCGATGACAACCACCTAAATCAACACAGCATATAAATCAGAAAGGAGGCATTAGTACTAGAATGAACCGATTTAGAAATCGATCCAAGTTCTGTGTAGATCATTGCAAAAGGGTGATCCAATTTAACATCTGGACGAAAATAACCTTTTCAAATGTGCTCATCGTAAAGAATCAACTGCTACCGACGCGACAAAAAAAAGAGGAAGAAACCACTTTGGCGGGTGTGCAGAGAATTTTTGTTTACGGTTGGAGGCGCAGTCTACACGAATGACGAAAAATTGGAATCTCCGAAGTTCATGGTAGATTGCAAGATAAGGGTAAAATCTAGCTACATCACCCTGCTCTATTCTTCTTTGCGCCGGACAGAAGGACAATACAGCTTATAATAGTGTGGGCGGTGAATATGTGTACATGTCATTACTTGAAAATAAAATTATATAGAACAATGGTATATTTTCGGCAGAAATAATAGACATTTACTCATGGTTGTTTAAATATACATCGAGGAAGAGATACGGTCACACTAAATAATCTATAATTAAATGACATCTCGTCGACGACAACATATCGCCCCATCTAAACAAGCTTATCACTTATAGATTATTCGTTAAGTTACGCACGCAGCATGCGACGTATGACGACGACCACATCGGGGACATACTGGAGGCTCAGGGCAAACATTCGAAGAGGTATAAATGGTCATCGATGGAGAGAATATGGACGAAAGACAGCCTGGTGTGTTAATTAGAACGCAATCTTTCCTAATAGATAGGAAAGCCGAGTACTGAGAGGAAAAGACAAATTCGCTAAAAAAATCGAGCGCAAGATAGTGAATGAATTAGTTTGGGAAAAACATAGTACGCCTACTGTATGTCCAAAAAGCTTTTCTATGGAGTCAGATATTGTAAATATTTACAATTCGATGGTGCCATGCCTCGAATAAATTGCCCAAAAAATCACCTTTCTCTAATAGTCTCTTATATATGTGCTTCCTGGAAGTGAGTGAAAGGAAAAACACAACATATCCGCGATATATTTTGCTTTATATCTATGAGGTTGCGAAATTTGTAGCCTTTTCTTAACAAATTGATGTCTCGTGAGAGATAGAAAAGTGGAAAGAAATGCTGTATCTAAAAATTGCCGACTAAAATCAAGTCGCCTAATCTAAGGTTGCTCCTTACACGTCCCAATCATCCAATGAAGTCTATTAAACCGCTTTTGTGAGCAAAAGCGTTAAGCCCATTTGCTTCTAGTCTTCTTTATGGATAAATCCGCAGGTCAAGCTGGACTCTTTGAATTTATTTTTCAATTGACTTAAACATTAAACACAGCTGATATAGCTTGTTAGACTGCAATTGTTTCAACGATTGTACACTCATTTGTAGAATATATTTTGCAGATTCATTTACAGTGCAGACCAGTCTGTAAATGGGAGGAGAAAAGAGCTTCTCGAAGGACATTCATATGTGAGTGGGAAAACGTGAAGCGATTTGAGAAGTGTTGGAAACAGTGGGAACACACGGGAAGAAGATAAGAAGTTTAGGAATCTTGGAAGGATGAAAATAGCATTTGGTGAGGTGATTTTTGAAATCTGCATAAGAATCCTGTAAGGGGCTATCTCCCCGTAAATGGCCGGCCATTGAATATGGCCAGTTTAAGAATAAGCTGACTCGAGGAGATAAGCTGTGGAATTAAGGACCGATGTATAAAAAAGTGTGCCTTAGCATGCCAGGGGATGATGATTGCTCAAGTTTTCTAAGTTGCTATTTAAAAGCAATTACCAATCCAATATCTATTACGTAGGTATGACGCTTCATCATTTGCGCTCTCTTCCTGAGATTAGACGGCGGCGACTTCACTGTGGCCAAATAGCCCGGTAAGATCAACAGACACTAATGAGGTGCCCTAGGCCGGTCTTCGAGTTCAGTACTAGGTGAGAATTAGGCGAGTACTAGGTGAGAATTGACCTTTATTTCCGTGTTTCACATTGTGGTAGCACAGGTTTAGCATGACCAAATCATGTTTATCCATATTAGTTCATCCTTCAATCTTTATCTAATAGCCCTTTTGTGATCCTTGCAACCCTTATTAACACGGATCTGTTGTTGTAATAAGCTTTTAGTAAACAAAGAGCAGGCAAGCACCAATTGCCGCCCGGTGGCTAAAGAAGCGCGATTACACAGCGGTGGCCAAAAGGGATGTGACTAAGAGCCAGCCCTATTGGGGTTAGCGTGGAAGCTTAACTAACTGTTCGGAAAAGCAAATAATTAGAGTCTCCTTGAATGCTTGTTTTCATGAAAAAACAGGAACGATCATGGTTGCGCAAATTGGTATTTCAACTTGGAAAATTTCAATTTGCGGTTTGTCGCTATTTTTCGCCGTGTTCACAGGGTCTAGCCTTGGCGAGAGATCGCTCTTGGGCAGCCGAGTCCGGTCTGACGCCCCCTTGAACACACTTTATGCAGTGACTAAGACATGCGCGTCGGCAAAACCCCACCGCACCCCCTAGCGCCGGCTAGCGCTCTTTTCTCGGCAAATCTTTCGCCTCAAGTCGACCGAGAGCTCTCACCCAAAAATTAATTGATCCGTGATGTTACACTGGAAAATTTCGGCCTGTAATTTGAGCTAGCTGGCGTGAGCGCGAATCCGAATTCTCACAATTCTCCCTCCCCCCATTTCCCCGTAGAATTCGTTTGATCTCCCCAATGATCGGGCCACTGAGTGGTAGGCGGACCAAGTTAATGAAAAATGTCTCGAGTTCAGGGTGGACAGCCTTCTCTTTTACCTTTACAAGTTCATGTTTATAAATTGGAAAAATTTAGAATCCTGCTTTCCTTTTTTTCAAAACACAATTCCTCAAACTTCCCCTCTTTCAAAAGAGCCTCATATAGCATTTCCGTTCATTAAATACATTCCTTTGTGTATATTTCTCCTCATTTTTCTCCCTCGCTTTGCAATCTGTAAGACTTCCCGCATCCTTTCCTTCAATCTTTAGCATGTCCCTCTGAGTTATTCAAGCACACTCTGCGATCATAGCATCTTCTAACTCGTTGTTATTTTGTCTTCATTTTCCACCTACATTTGCCCTTTCCCCTCATTCCTCACTGAAAGACAAGAGAACCTCCTTCTTTTGTCTCTTAATTCAAGTCGTTTCAAAACTTTCATTCTAATTTCCTTCAATATTATTTATCATTACTCTATTCATACTTTATCTTTCACTCCCTTAGCATTGCATTATTTCTTTCCGGCTATCCCATCTTCTCAAGTTTAAACATATCTCTTTCTATCCACTTGTCTGTACTTATATTCACACTACAAGCATTATGACGGGACAACACAGGAACTCCTTATCCGCCTCTCCATACAATGCTATGTCGATGTCTCAGGAGCAGCGACAAGAGCAGATCGAACAACTACGCTTCTTCCTCGCTACTGCGCCAGCCTCTATCCAACCAAATAGCGGACAATCGATGAACTGCTATAGACTTCCCAATGGCGAACAAATCACGTGCGTCCTGTGGAAAAACCTTTTTCACATTACTTCGACGGACATTTTGCGAGCACTTGTATTCCGATTTGAAGCATTCGGGAGGCCGGTAACGAACCTAAAAAAGTTCGAAGAAGGCGTCTTCAGCGACATGCGCCATCTCCGCCCCGGAAGTGACGCGGTTCTTGAAGAGACGCGAAGCGAGTTTTTGGAGCTGCTGCACAAAAACAACTGTATTCGTACTCTTAAGAAGCAAAAAGTGTATTACTGGTTCTCAGTTCCCCACGACAAACTCTTCCTTGACGCACTGGAGCGAGACATTAGACGGGAACGTAAAGGATTAACTCCCACCAGCGTATCGGTAGCTGAGCCCGCCACCACTGTGAGCGCGGACATCACTGACAACGCATTCTTTGAACTGCGCCGCTCTTTGCTCGGGAATGAATCCGAAGGAGACGCCGAAAAGCCGACCACCCCCACAATCCCAATCGGCCTGCAATCCCAAGAGCATAATGAAGGCAAAACATCTCGTGAAAGCTCGGCAGAGGGGACCGAGAATATGGTTCAGTGGCCTACTCCCCCTCGATCGAGTACGACTCCTTCCCCCACCACCACCCAAAACGAAGAGAAGTCTCCATCGCTCCAGACCACGCAGGAGAAAAACATTGACAGTGCTGAAGTCGTGCCTTCGGTCGCTTCAGACTTTGGCTCGCGTGTATGGGCCCGTTGGGAAAAAGCAGCTATCGCTGAGAGCTTTATTCCTCCTAAAGCCGGGTTCTATCCTGCTTACTCCCCGCAATTTTTTGGGCAATTCGATCCGACCGCGGCGATATCTCCTACTGAGCTGCACGGCACCCCACAGTTGAATCTCCCATTTCGACGACAAACAGTGCCACCCTCTCCCTCATCCATAAGCCCCTACTCGTTGGACAGCAAACGCCAACGTGCTGCGGCATCGGAGCCCCCAGGCTTAGGTGATAATATGATGTTCTCGGCAATGTCTGCTCTTCCAACGCCACAGCCTGAAGAAGATATGGGTTCCAACGTAAACGGATTTTCCGAGCCAAGGCCCTTCATTTGCCCGTACTCTGGGTGCACTCGTCAGTTTAAAGTAAGTCGTCTACTGAAATGAGCCTTCTTTTGCTCCAAACCAATCTAATAATCTAATAACCCTTTAGCGTATGCAACATTGGAAACGCCACATTCGCAGCTCTCATTCCAACATACGCCCTTATGAGTGCCCTGTGTGCGGAAAAGGCTTCACTCGTTCGGATAGTCTCACCGTTCACAAACGTACGCATATCAAGCAGTTGGAGCATCACCATCCAATTCAACAGGCTCTCATGTTCCAACAGCCTTCGCCAAGCGCAGAAGAATTCTATAAGATCGACCAGATCTTGCAGCAAAGAGGAGCTACGCGTTCAGCAAGTGTCTGCGGATATTTCGAGCCCTACCCTACACGACGCGACAGTAATGAACACCCATACTTGAAGAGAGTTGGTAGGAGCCGAAGTGAAACTGGGATGGAGTTTGGATTGGAGGCGTTCCGAATTAGGAGCGCAGACATGCATCCTGAGGAAGATATGGAGGATAATGATGAAGAGGATGAAGGGGTCAAGAACTCTATAATAGAAGAACAGGAAGGGGAAGAGGAGGAGGAGGAGCAGGGCATGGAAGACGAAAGAGACGGCTCGCCAAACTCCTGGCTCTGTATGTCCTCGGAGGCCATGACCTCGCCCACCCCCTACTCACAGGATGGCTTTAATTCATTTTTTGTCTCGCCGTCCCAGCTAATGGTCAATACGGAAATGCCCACCTATTCAGGATTGTAAAAATTACATGTTTTTCATCTCTCAAGTTTTCAAGTTCCATTGTTTCATAAATAACAAGCTGCACGTTAAATACTGTACGGTGTAATAGTTATCTCATTTTATTCCTTTCATTACACTCCAAGATGTTAAATAAATACATTCTATATAAGAGAGAAATAAACCTCCTTCTTACGAAAACATGAGAATATATGGCTGGCATCATTTTCTAAATGTATGTCGAAACATGATGGTTAAGAGCAACATATTGTAGTGGTATCATCCATATTGAAAAGAATCTACTAAGTGAAATTATGGAGTAGACATTGTATTAGAGTAGTAGATCTTTTCTTCACCTTGGAATGCAGAGCTTTGTGCAATGGATGTACTAGAAGCAATAATCACCCTTAGAGGCATGCAGTTTATTTAAGCACAAAGCATATTTAAACCATCATAAAGCTATTGGAAAATTGTATAGTGGTTTCCCTTGGGAGACTTGATCTCGCTCCTTGAAAGTTGCCGAATCTCCTATCCGGTGAAGCTGTCGCGAAATTTCTTTCAGGTGGATCAATATTATTAAACAAGATAGTATATGCTCATGTTTATTTTTTGGTGTATATGAATGTGAAGAGATAAAAAGCATAATTAGGTCTAGAGAAGATTATGATAAGAAAAAAGACAAAAGCTATTTAAAATTTATAAATATTTTTTAATTCAAACGGAAAGTAGAATGTCAAAAACTCTGATAATATTAACCATTGGAAGATCAACTCTTTTTGAACCCATATTTTTTTCGTTCATAGAAGAGATCTAATGTAATAAAAATAGAGGGTTGAGTAACAATGGGATTTCATATAAAACTCGCAAGTTTAACCCACCAATCTTGGCTGATCCTAGATTAACGATCTTTGGACATCCATCACGATCTTTCTCCATTCTTGTGCTATTATTAGTTCCAGCTATTAATAGGTGTGAGATCCAAATAAAAGAGAAGAATATTTTACCATTCTGCGCAATAATATGCATCACTGACTCCTGGTGCACCGCAAACTACACACCGATTTTGATATGATCCGTAATTACATTCGTCGCATATCCGGACCAACGTTGCTGGTCGTACTAAAGAATCGCATATGGGACACTTGCCATCGCAGCGTTCACAGAGACGCCCAATGGCAATTCCTGGCTGCTTGCGACACATAATAAGATCTGGATGATGACGGGCCATTTGTTGGAATTTTAATCGAATAACTATGCTTCGAGGTGAAAATTTAATTTCCAAACTAAATAGGTGCTGTAGCAATCAAGCATTTCTAATGTGGCTCAATTCGTATACGTCATCAATTTCATGATTTGAATAGCATCTGGTATACCAAATGGGAATTTGTAAGCTTGAATCAGACATACGAAATTTAGAAATAATTTCTAAATTTCGTATGTCTGATAGAAATCTCTTATACTTTGATTCTTCAATTATTGAAGAATCAAAGTATAAGAGATATCTGAAAACTGCTAAATTTGAAATTTCTGTTCAATGATTATCACCTGGGCCCACGGGCACTATTTGCATGCAACCCCAACTAGTGTACCGCAAGATCCACATATAATGTGACATGCCCCCTAGTGGTCGCTCTATATCCAATAGACATCTCACCGCTCGAATGCACGCACGCCTGAGGACACGGCAGTCCGAGTCCTCTCTGCCAGCCGCACGCTCCCAGGTGTGCTTCAACGAGATATATTTGCCTCCATCGTCTCGCTGACGCCGCCCATAGCACCAGCTCTCTGCCATCTCCATTTGACTAATTCTGCCGACTCCCGATTTGATCCCGGATTGTGATAATAGCGATGGGTGTAAAATAATTAATATTTTTGTCAAATTTTAAATATAATAGCATAGAACTAAGCAACTTATGATTATAGTCAAGACTCTTAAGACTTAATAAATACCTTGCAGTATTAGCATCGCTATAATATGAAATTAATAAGATCTAAAATGGGAGCAATTTGCTCTCATGCTTGAAAGATTTTTATACTAAAGGGTGGAAAATTGTGACTTTTATAAAGTTTCGCCAGCAAACTGGACTGAATCCTGTTTTCGCAACTTTAGATAAGTTCTGATGGGAATATAAAACTGTGGGTTATATCTAGAATATTAAACAATAAGTCAAAAAAACGGCCCATTTCTCAATATCACTAAAAAGGACGGAGAGAAGAAAATATTGAAAAAAAAAAAGATACATGCAAATTACAAAAGAATATAAGAAACACCAGAGAGTTCAAAGTAGGATTTCTAGTGTGCTCACTGATCCGCAATGACCAATGGTTTTTTGTTATAAATTGGATGAAGCTGGCGCTCAATATAGCTCGAGAAGGTCGAGTCCTTCGTGCCCATAAACGAGTGGCCGGAGGCCGAGATGATAGCGTCCAGCATCGGCACCAGGTATTTAGCCATATTTATCTTCTCCTTCTTATTGCGGTAATTTTTGATCACGTCGAGGTCCGCTTCGAAGTCGGAGAGAGTAAATACACATGGGAATGTATTAAACATTTTACGGAGGAGGGGATTCTTCTCCGGATTGCTTGCATCAGTGGCAATGAAAATGCGTAGATTGATATTCCCGTTCAGGTTTGGATGGGAAGCAGGGCGACATTTCTTCAGCTCTCGTCTTCCTGGTCGTGTTGTTTCGAAAAGCGAACGTTTAACCTTTGGTGCAAACGTGGGTTGCTGCACGGGATTTGTATTCTTCTTTCCATATATTGGCTCGTCCGGCCGTTTGACTTCATACGAAGTATCTTCGAGAATATCCTGCTCGTGGGTGCCTCCCTCGAGGAAATTTATTTGCTCCTTGGTAAGATGTGTGAAGCCATCTGTCAGATAGTGGTACATTTGGTCCACGTTGATTGAGGCTCTCCGGGCGAAATTTCCATCGCCAACTCGCAAATGTAGTCCGACGTAGGTACCCTGCCCACCCAGTTGGTCTATAATGCGCTGAGCTGTACTGATCAAAAGTGGATTCCGGAAGATGAGATTGCGGCGAATGATCTCAATAAAATGGCGGTTCTCGGGCAACTGGGCACGTACGCGGTAGCTTCCAAACATGGAGTTGAAATGGATCAGTTTGTGAGGTTTTTCCCTCAGCGTGTCCAAATTGTACCGATGCTCAAAGCGACCAAGTGGAGTGGTCGAGAACTTATTATCAATGAACGAGTAATCATAAGGTGAATTATCTTTGAAATAGTAGACATCTTTCGCAGTCATATGTAAATTTTGATAAATCCATTCGAGCGAGATGTCGTACCGACGCACAATGCGAATATGCTTCTCAAGTTCCGAGAGGTCGAAGAGAAAGTCCCATGGAACTTGTGTGTTCTCCTCGTACGATAGGCATTCCACTGGGAGCGGTAGAGTTTCGGGTACGGAGGGACAGTGCTCAAGTCCCCGTTTTGTCATAAGGAGAAGGCGAGCGTAGAGCTTATCAAACCGTGTCCATGGCATTGCAGGCCCCAGCAGGACATTGGGTACAAGAAGAGTGCGATTCAGCATCGCTGCTAAGAGCAAGGCATTTTCTAGCTCTATGCGCTGATTGTGGAATCCACTGTGCGGTAAATAAGCGATGAACTTCTCCTCAGGTAGTACTTCTGGCGGGCCGTAGGCAGATGGATCCTCGTTCATCTCGTCAAACAGCTCAGAGTTGCCTGCCTGTTGCTTAGAAGGATTATAATTTCCATCCAGATTGTTTTTTGTCCGTACAACTCCGCCTTCAAATTCAAAACCATTGCCCAGATGTGGATTACCGGCGAAATTGTCATATGTATCTGGTGACTGGAATATGTACTTGAAGCCAAAAAACATAACAAGGACATTAAGGATGAGGAGGAGCACTATGGCTCTCCGCCGCGATTTGAAGATTGTCCACATAAAATCGGAAGGATATACCTATTTGCAAATACAATAAAAAGAAAGTAATGTAAGAAAATGTTCGATTGGCAGAAGCATAATAACGATGAATTTTACTTTCAAACTATGTTGAAGAGAGAGAATTCAATATTAGTTTTAAAGGTAGGATAGAATTGCTATATATTTTTGGAGACATTATTTTTCGTTTGATGGCTTAGATTCAAATTAATAGGAACCAATACAAAATAAAATCCTCAATAATATAATATAATTTTCGTTCTAATATTAAATTATAGCTTTTCGTTAAAACAGTATGGTCTGTCTTAAGGCCAAAGGAAAAGCATTGCAGTAAGTTGGTCGATGTATATACATAAATTTTATACTGAGTCTGCAGCTATAATAGATAATTTTAGAATAATTAAAGAGTAAAATTTTAATATCAGAAAATCGATTATAATATGTTTGTTGGGTTATTTTTAAGAGATTAAATAGAGAATAAGCATGAGCATTAAATGTTTTATCTCTGATCCTTTATACAAGTATTTGTGAGAGAAATCGTGGTCTACCAAAGAGTCTCATAATCCAACAATTTTATCTTCAAAACCGGATTACTTTAAGAAATCATATAGGCTTTTAGATGATATAATAGCTGCTCTACCTAGTTGCGATTCACTTTTTAGCTTTGACCTGAAAATTTATTCAATTGGCAAGTTATTAGAGTTAAGTATATCTTCTGTTACCTTGGTGTTAATTCATTACTCTCATCAGCGAGCCAAATTATCAGATATAAATTGATGATGTCATCTTATGACGACACAGTTCCTCAACTCTGTTTACGTTTTCGAGTCGAACAGGCTCTTTTATCGTTCCTCCTCTCTAAAGACAACATTACTGTCTATATCTAAACATGTCTGAACAGGTAAATAAAGTCCATCAGTCATAACGAGGGAAGCCAGCGCATCAGATTTAATTTCTTACCTACATGATGTTTGCATCCAACGTTTTAGGTCGAAAAAGCTTTCCAAAAGCAGCGTGGCATCTTTTTGAACCCCAAATTCGGCGCTAAGAAGGGCAGGCATCAGAGATTCTACAAGGATGTCGGCCTTGGCTTCAAGACTCCTCGTGAGGCAATAGAAGGCACCTATATCGGTTAGTCTATTTTGGATTATACTCGCGCTTGTATTCATATTGATTCCAATTATGCTGATGGTAAAATTTTATTAGATAAGAAGTGCCCCTTTACCGGTGAGGTTTCTATCCGTGGACGTATCCTTACTGGTGTCGTCGCCTCCACTAAGATGAAGCGCACGATTATCGTACGCCGTGAGTACCTCCACTACATTCCCAAATACAACCGTTATGAGAAGAGACACAAAAACGTTGCCGCACATTTGTCTCCTTGCTTCATCGGTGTTGAGCCCGGAGATCTTGTTACCAGTAAGCATACATAATTAATATGCCTTTTCTCGCCCCTTTTTTATGCATGCTAAAATATGAACTTTTTTTTACAACAGTCGGTCAGTGCCGCCCTCTTTCGAAGACAGTACGCTTCAATGTTGTTCGTGTTACTAAAATCTCGGCCAAGAAGGTATGTCCATCTTTGTCGACTTTCAATTGAAAATATCATCTGGATTTAACTGACCTCTTTTTTTATTCTAGAAAATGTTCACCAAGTTTTAAACTATCTAGATTTTCTTAGAAAAGAGATTGTGGGAGATGATGTAGAGCTTGGTTATCAGTGTGTATTCCATGCTCTGTAGTAAATAAACTTCTATATTTTTTTCGGTTTTATTCTGTTAGAATCCTTGTTTATCAAATTCTCAAAGGAAAAGTTATATCTCTTGAAAGCTAAGCCACTAATTGCAAACTTTTTTCAATCGCTCCATTCTATCGCGTTTAGACCAGATATAATTGTGTTGTTTAAGGGATAGAATTCCCAGCGATTGTGAAGGAACATCAGTCCGATCTAGATTTTTATTCTGCTAGTTTCCTTTATTTTCCACTTCTTTCGCCTCATCAATATAAACAGCACCATCAATGTCCGAGCCCATACCCTCCAGCGGCATCGGCTCTCGCAAGCCCACGGAGGGCGATCGCATAGTGCTCAGCTACTTGCGAAAACGGGGGTTCTCTCCACAGCTCGAGATGCTCTTCCGGCGCGAAGCCAACATTCAATCTGCTGAAGACATGGCAATGGGAGTTCAGGCGAATGAATCAGTTCCAGGTTATGTTGCGAATTATTCTGATGCAAAAGGCGGAGATCCTGATGCCTACGACAAAGGTTACGCGAGATTAAGACGTTGGATCGAGGATTCCCTAGATTTGTATAAAGTATGACATTGAATTCCGTTGTGACTCATAAACAAATCAATTTTTCTAACTCAATCTTTTCTGATCACATATAGCCTGAGTTACGATCTGTACTATTCCCTCTATTTGTACATGCTTATTTGGAATTGATCTCAAAAGATTTGAAAGACCAAGGTTTCTATCTATATGCGTACATGTGTGTAAATCGGATTATTCTATATCTTTCTATGGTTTTTAGCAAAACACTTTATGGACGCATACAAGGAGGACCATATGATATTGCATGGAAGTGATATCCAGCGGATTGCAAGTATAACGGACAAGCAACACGTTGCCGAGAATGAACTTGCGCAGCTCTATCGAAAAAACAAATACCAGCTTCGCATGTCCAGGATTTCATTTGATCTGTTGCTCTCGTTTCTGCAAGATAGCGATCTAAGGGTTTTGTTGCGACTTTTCAACCAATATATACATACTCAAGGTATGAAAGTATAGTCACTCTGCATAAAGAAGATATTTTATCCACTTTGTATATACCTTGTAACGCTTTGGATTTCTTGATTAGTTTCCGAAGGTCCACCCACAAAGTCGGGCGGCCTTGAATCGGACGACGTCATTGGTATTACCAGCCATCCAGCCTCACAGCTCGCCGAATTTAACCAACAACAGGTGGATTTGGGCCCGCGATCCATGGAATCGGGCTTCCTCGAGGAAGTGGAAAGCGCATTAAAGGACGAAGAGCCAGTCGGAAACAAATCTCAACAAGACGAATCTACTGTTAATGGACAGCCTGCTTCTCCTTCATTATTGGAAACATTTAAGAAGATAAAACAAGAACCAAGTACTGATGCAGCATTGAAAGATGACATACCCATCCCACCCTTGTAAATACCGTCGCTTTGTTATTTTTTTTTTCAATTTGGCATTGACTTAACCCTGCTTGTTCAGTAAATCTAGTGATATCAAAGCAGAGATCGATGCATTAAGGGATTTACGAAAGCGAGTAAGCCTGGGTTCTGGTTCCCTTCCGAGCATATGCTGTTACACTTTCCATAACACGCATGATGAGTAAGCTTTCCTCTTATACTTTTCCAAAACCGCTTGTAAATTTATTCGAAATTTCTCCCCAAGATTGAACTGCATTGGAATGTCCGATGATCTTTCCCTGATGGCTGGAGGATTCTCAGAATCGTATATTAAAATATGGAGCTTGAAAGGAGAAAAACTGCGAGGGCTTTGGAATAATATCAATCCCACACACGTGCACGAATGTCGGTCCATTCTTTAGTTTACCTAGGGACTGTGCCACTTACTTCTCTATTTTTTTTAGCCCATGATCTGGAACGATTTCGTGAAAGGGCTGGAGAAAACTCCAAGCGGCTAATAGGCCATTCTGGGCCAGTGTTTGGACTTAGCTTTAGTCCAGATAATAAATTGCTTTTATCATGTTCGGAGGACAAGACAGGTGCGTTCTCAACGCCATCGGATATATTGCAAGGATTGATCATTTTATGTTTTCAATATAGCACGTCTATGGAGTCTGGACACTTTTAGCAACCTAGTTGTCTATAAAGGGCATAATTATCCAGTGTGGGATATAACATTTGGCCCACTTGGGTTCTATTTTGCAACTGCGTCGAACGATCGTACGGCTCGCCTATGGAGTTGCGATCATGTATATCCGCTCCGAATCTTTGCAGGCCATCTTTCGGATGTTGATGTGAGTGACGAGTATACATAATATACAAAACTTGCCTTGCTGACTTTTCACCCTTAATATAGTGTGTCACGTTCCATCCAAACTCCAAATACATTGTTACGGGTTCTAGTGATCGCACTGCAAGGTTATGGGATGTGCAGCGTGGAACATGCGTGCGAATGTTCACAGGGCACACGGGAGCTGTACATGCAGTAGCTGTGTCTCCCGATGGGCGTCTAATGGCATCTGCCGGTAATTATAATTTTCTCTTTCAATCTTAAGAAAAAAATGGCTCACCTCTTTCTCAATGCAGGGGAAGACAAATCAATTATGCTTTGGGATTTGGGGTCTGGTCGACGCCTGAAAAAGATGAGCGGCCACACCGGTTTCATCTATTCTCTCGACTTCAGTGCGGACGGAAATCTCATCGCCTCTGCAAGTTCAGATTGCACCGTACGCTTGTGGGATGTTACCAAAGAATCCACTGAGGAGAAACGCAGACGTCTGGAGGGAGAAGCCACGGCTGCAGTGAAGTCGATAATAGAGAACGGGATAGTGGGTGGAGCAGGGGAGAAAGCGAAGACCAAGCAATTGGGTAAAAGCGTTGGTGATGATGCTCTGGCGACCTTCCCCACTAAGCGAACTCCAATTTACAAGGTGAAATTCACCAAGCGAAATTTGTTGCTAGCTGCTGGGGCATTCATGGGATCAACAGGCTAGTAGCTTTTAATTGAGCGGTCGAAGCAATTCTATAGCATTTTTTATTGTGATTATATATTTTTATTATTGTTGGATCTTGTCGCTTTTTAATCTTTTTATCTTTTTTTTGCTGTACAAAAGTATTTTAATACTGATCGAACGAAGGAAAAAATTTTTTTGCTTAATAACCGATTGCTGATGAAGAAAATCTCTATTCACAATATATAATCAATGGAAGTAATTTCGTAGAAATAGATATAACAAGCAGCACTATTGTGCCGGGACAGCCTTTTCCTGTTCTACTTTCGCATCGCCTGCGACATTCCCCTCGGCTATTTTCTTCTCTTTGCCCCCAAAGTAAAAGTACTCCGAGAACCGATACAGCTGCACAAGCTGAGCAGTTTCATTCGTTGCATGACAAGCGAAGAGTAAATGATTTCGGGGTTTAACCATCCAAGCAAAGCGCATGAATAAAGCCGAGTAGACGGTGAGGGCGAGCGTCATTTTGCCAGAGATGTACTCGGGATCCTTTTTGAAATCAGCAATAGCAGCAAGTGGAAGGCCCCAGTTGGCAACTAAGATAAAGTTCAAAGCTGTTAACATCACAAGGAAAGTTAGATCTGGAGAGCGAAATAGGAATTACCTGGTCCCCAGAAATGCTAAGTGGCGGAAAGAGTTAGTTGAATAATGAGGAAATGGTTAGAGGAGCTTTGAAGTTTCTATTAAAAATGTCAAATATGAAATAGATCAGATCCTCACCGTGCTACACGTAAAAAGAAAAAGTGATTAGTAACCCTCGATGGAAATGTCCTGAGTAGACACAACAAATACCTCATAAGATATTCCTTGAATTCCTTGCTTGTAAGTTTCTGGAAAAGGCGCTGACTCCAACTGGCTGCCGACATGATGGGAGGTCTAATCGAAAGATGGAAAGGTTCAATCGGGATGGATTTCGAAAAGCATAGTGGATTGTTTGGATGAGGCGAGCGTGGTCGGAGTTCGATGCAGATTTCAGAAGGCTGAAAGTCACACTGGAAGTTGCGTAAATTTTTTTTCAAATCTGGCCTCGAGTTCCCGCCTCGCAACTATTCTATATCCGCAAACCTAAAAGCTAACAGCCCTTCTTCCAACGCTTTTCGCGTTCGAATTTTTATTCGAAGCCCAGAAGAGGGCCGCTCCAAGTTTCTGTGTCCACTACAACAAATGCGTGGGGTATATTTTTACGCTCGGAATTTTTCGGGCCACTTCTTTCAATATAAAAATGTCGATTTCATTTTCTCACGCGCTTTTCATCTCTGTTTCATTCCCATTGCTCTTTTTCTCTTCCCCCCTGCACCCATCCAATACACGCCTCCCAATTCACCATGCCTATTCTCTCTGCTGCCCCCGACCAGTACCGCGACGAGCTCGTGGCAACCGCTCGCGCCATTGTTGCCAATGGCAAGGGTATGTAACTTTTTCCAAGAGCCTCTGGCAGAAAGGGCTCATGCAAATACTTTCTTTCCAAAAGGTATTCTCGCCGCTGATGAGAGCACCGGTACTATCGGCAAGCGCTTCAAAGGAATCAACCTTGAGAATGTAGAGGATAACCGCCGCGCATACCGTGAATTGCTCTTCACCGCCGACCCGAAGGAACTCGGACAGTAAGTCGTCTATGTTATATTTTATTCTTTCGTGTGGTTATGCTGACGTTTCTTTCAAGGTATCTTGGTGGTGTGATCCTCTTCGAGGAAACTCTCAACCAGAAGACCGAAGATGGTCGCCCATTCGCCGAGGTCCTCAAGGCGGCTGGAATCATCCCTGGTATCAAGACGGACAAGGGTGTTGTCACGCTTGCTGGTACAAATGGTGAGACGACCACACAAGGCCTTGATGGTCTTGCGGAGCGGTGCCAGGACTACTACAAAAAGGGTGCGCGCTTTGCCAAATGGTCAGTTGTGCTCTTCCATTTTAATTTGAACTGGATTTTAATATGGTTGTGTCACTTAGGCGTTGCGTCCTCAAGGTCTCGGAGTTTGAGCCCTCCATCCTTGCCATTGAAGAGAATGCCAACGTGCTCGCCCGCTATGCATCCATCAGCCAGGCTAACGGTCTCTGCCCCATTGTGGAGCCAGAGATCCTTATGGACGGCTCGCATGACCTCGACCGCTCCATCGACGTTGCCACCAAGGTCCTGAGCGCAGTATACAAGAAACTTGTGGACCACCACGTGTACCTCGAGGGTACTCTCCTCAAGCCCGCCATGGTTTGCCCTGGAACTGACTGCCCCAAGAAATACACACCCGCAGATGTGGCCAAGGCCACCGTCGAAGTGCTCTCCCGCACCGTGCCCCCATGCATGCCTGGCATTGTCTTCCTCTCTGGCGGTCAATCCGAGGAGGAGGCCACTGTCCACCTCAATGAGATCAACAAGGTCAAAGGAAAGAACCCATGGGCACTCAGCTTCTCCTACGGTCGTGCTCTTCAGCAATCCGTCTTGAAGGCGTGGCAAGGCAAGAAGGAGAACGTTCCCGCCGCTCAGCAGGCTCTGCTTGTGCGCGCCCGCTTGAACTCCTTGGCTGCTCAGGGCAAGTACACGGGTGAGCCCTCGGGTGAATCCTCGGCAAAGGATAGCTTGCACGTGAAGAACTACGTCTACTAGATAGGTTAGTCCTTTGCAATGGGGGTCAGAGATGGCTAATGTCTTTCATGTCTATTTTTTTTCATTGTATGGAAGGTTGTTGATTTGGTTTTTAAAAAAGCTCTTTTTCATGTCCAAAAGTTTATGTAGTTGATGTTGTCTTTTATTTTAATATGTGAATAAAAAATTACAACGCAAGAGTAAAGTTAGGATATGATAGCGACAAATACAAAACATATTCGAGCTAGGCTACTATACTTTATTGGATGCATCGTCTCCCGCATCAGTGGGCGACGGAGAAGAGGCTGAAGTAGAAGAGGTGCTTGTCAGGGAGGTAGAGGGGGGGGCAGTAGAAGTAGAGGTGGTGGGTGTTGTAGATGTCGTAGATATCTCAGATGTGGTGGAGGTAGGGGTGGAGGGATTTGGTTGGGGTGGGATAGTAGGAGTCACCATGGGAGGGCGAGCAAAGAACAAGGTATTTGACAATTCGTTGTTTGCTTTGATGGGATTTGAGAATCTTGAGGCCGGGCTCCATCCGTCCACCACGCAACCAGGGATATTGAGGTTCTCCTTAAGCCGGCGCTTCTCATCCAATATACCCCAGAGTGTGTTGGGTTCAGTCTGTTTGTCGGGCTGGTCGATTGCGTCAAAGTAGTAGTAGGGGATGTGGAGCGCGTTGGCCGTGCACAGGAAAGAGGAAAGGAACTGAGACTGGGTCTGCGGGTTTGCAACCGCGTCTCTAAAAGGTGGGCCTAAGAAAAATGCGGATTCAGCGCAATGATTCAGAATAAGAAATAGGTAATGTAAGTGCCTTACCGGCAATGGGCCATCCAACCTCCCCTAGGATCATTCTTATCCCCCTGAGCTCCAATGATTTGTCTCTCCAAAAAGTGACCAACTCCTGCACAACGTCCTCCACCCTCAACCCCGCATAGAAGGCCCTTGCGTTCACTACAACACCGTCTCCCATCTCCACCACCTCGGGTATTAAGTTGGAGTCGGCTGCATAGACGGGAATTCCCAATCCTAATTGGGTTATGAGATTTCGTGTGGTCCCAACCGCTTGATAGAGCGTTGTGATTGCTATGTGAGGCGGGTAAATGGAGCGTGCGAGATACTCGTTGCCTACAGAGATGCTATCAATGTTGGCAGGGCCATGGGTAATCATATTTTGGGTGAGGGCTACGAGGTTTCTTTCAAAAGTATTGGGGGTGTCATCGAGAGGTAAAGTGAGCTGCACCCCCATCGGTAGGTGCAGGAGCTTGATGGCCTGTAGGGTATAATTAGCAGTGTTACAGTCAAATCCTAAGTGAGAGTACAAAAACGTGAGTTCCCGATCACAAAGCCATCCACCCAATACAACAGGCGCATCAGAAAATATTCTATTACCGTAGAGGCGTAAACGAGTAGTCATTTGCCCAAGCACTTTCAAGTCCTCAACTACGTCTTTCAGGGTCAAGCTGCAATCAGGCGACTGACTTCCGAAGGGTGCATAGGTTATTCCATAGAAGCTCTTTTTCAATCGCTTGTCTACAACAGTGCTAAGATCAAGTCCACCATTTGTGTCGACACTGTTGCTTTCGTTTGAGTGCTTGAGCGTCACTGCGCTCACGACCACCCATATCACGCATCCCAGTGCACCAATGATGACGACGCTAACAAGCACGGTAACCCAGCGTTGCACATTGCGTGTTTTCCGGGACGGGTCAACCTTGGGGATCATTTTTTCGTTTTGATCCTCGTCCGGTGGAAATTCGCCATCGGATTGAATGCCGATGCCTATCTTGCTATCAGCCAAGGACCCGCTGCCCTTCTCGCTTAGAGCCGATTCTGGAATGGCCGGGCTTGGGGCTGGGGGAGAAAAATTCAGCGTTGAGGAGGCGAGTAAGCTGCTCTCCGGTGACTTGCTGCTGCTTTCCTGTCCCGGAGACCCAAGGTCCGGGGTGCTTTCCTCGGGGTTATCCAGGCACACGGGATAGAACTCGCTGTCACTTGCTAAATTATCGGTGGAGGGGGTGCTCGGGGGCGAGGTGGTACTCCATCTCATAATGGGTTTGGGCTGTTCCTCGGGGGAGAGCGAGGGGTTGGGAGGAAGGGAAAAGTCGTGGTTGTTGTCGGTACCATATTCAATTTTTACTATGCTCATACTATTCTACGAGTTGCCTTGCCGGCTCGATAGAAGAGAAGATGAATTAAATGTCTTAATAATAATACAAAAGAGTGTCTCGACGTCAGATGGGGGGGGAGGGGAAGGTGGAGGGAAAGAAAGGAGCCGAAAATGGATGCTCACTATATTTCGTTCCAATGCTCATCATTCCAAGGGATCTGTGACTACCACATACTCAGCCACCATAGTGGCTTTTTCATTTTAAAACCCGATGACGATTTGCCCCATTTCATTTTCTCTTTTTTTTTTATCTCTTTTCTTCTCATCCCATTTTCCTCTCTTCTCTTAGACTCATTCCGCGCGCCTACCGGAAGATCAATCCGACGTTTATGACTGACATCCAGAATCTCCAAACTTTTGGTGAGTAAAGCTTTGATCTGCCATCCTCATCATTGGGCTTCGCCCCCGATTATTAACCTGATTATGACATTTTCTATCCAGATCCATTCGCTGACACTGGTGAAGATAACTTTACTGACTCTGATCAAACCAAATACATCCACGTACGCATTCAGCAACGTAACGGCCGCAAGGCACTTACCACTATCCAAGGACTTCCTGACAAGTATGATCAAAAGAAGCTCTTGAAAGCCTTCAAGAAGGAATTTGCCTGCAATGGCACCATCGTGAAGGACGAGGAAGAGAAAGAGGTAATATACGTCCCTCATTCTATTTTCTTTGATTGATCATGATCGTTGACCTTTCCTTCTATCTCATGTAGGTGATCCAGCTGCAGGGCGACCAACGACTGAAAACTGTGCAGTTCATGGTCGAAAACTTGGGCATCCCCAAGAAGCAGTTTAAGATCCATGGTTTCTAATCTGCTTTTTCTCTGATCACTCGATCCTACTCTATTTTTTTTATGCCTCGTGGGCTATTTCTATTCAATTTCCCCTTCACATAGCTTTCAGTATTTTTTTTTTTTGGGAACTTTTTTTTTCATGTTACAAAATAAATGTAGCGATTATCACTTGATCCCATTATTGTTCTACAAGGATCAAATCTAGAAAAAGATATACGATAGATGAGCGTCATTATGTACTACAGATGTTTATTAGGCTTTGCAATATGAAACAAGATAACGCTGCACCCCTTCATCCCTTATTCATTCGGTTGCCTGATAAGAGCAAATTGAGCATGAAATCATTCAGCATTCCCCTAAACCTAAAAAATTCGGATCTACAATCTTACCCCATCCCTTTGGATTATTGTCCTTGAAATCATCCCACGATCGTTGCTTGTATGTTTCCTTATCAATGGCCTCCTCGTCGTTGTCATCGATCTCCTTTTTCTCGGGTTCCTTCCTGTTGGATCCCATCAATGAGTTTCGTTAGTGATCAGGGACTTGATGAGTAGAGATAAGGAGGTATGCAAAGTTAGAAAGAGGGAACACACTTACCCTCCCCCACTGATGATGTTCCCACGCTGTCGCTCTTGCTCAAGGTATTCGTCTATAGTCATGGTAGGAAGTGCCCAACCGGGACGAAACACTTGCTGTTTAAGCTGCTCCCGTTGGCTCATAATGACAAAGGGTCTTAATGGCTGTAGACAAATAGTCAAAATCAATGGAGCTAGAGAGGGCAACATCCTCGCTCGCAAGCGAAGTGTCTTACCTTTCCTTCTTTTGATAATAGCGGACCGCTCGGGCTCATTTCTAATCTATCATTATAGTCCTGAGGCTGTCCTCTTACCCGGGTATCTGTCTTGAGGTTGAGATGCTTCATTTCCTCCACCATCTTCATCTCCTTTCCGATCGACTCGATTTCTTCCAACGCTTTCTGAACGAACAAATCCAGCAGTGCAAGCACCAACTCTCTTTCTACCATTTCTCGGTCAAGGTTTTGCGAATCTTCTTGAGGCGAGGAAGTGAGAAGCTGCTGGAGCGAATCTATCCGGGCCTTGGTAGCCTTTTCGCGTTTGAAGCGTGCAATCTTTTGCTCGCGCAAGGAAGCTTGGTTGGATGGAGTGGAGGCACGCTGTTTCTCGAGAGTTAACTTATCCTATTCGATAATACATAGTTTACAATCTCTATTTCTGTGCGTAAAATAGAAGATGTCAAAGTGAAGGGGGAGAATAAAAAAGGAATACCTCGTCTGTCAAGATATCATACATCTCACAATTGAACAAGAATTGTTCGAATTTTGACTAAAAATATAGAGATGATTGACGTTAGGATCCTATAGTCAAGGAGTTAATCAACACCGCCACAAGTTACTTTAGCAGTGTTCAGTATATTTTCTCGATCCTGATCCGTTCTCTTGAGTATCAATTCGCCCAAGTATGCCTCTACAAGTAGAAATCTGTGGTAGATTTAATTATCCAAATGGTAGAATGGACAGAGAATGATAAGTGGTTTCACAAATTACTTTAGATCGGAAGTGGCCATGTCCTCCAGGCTTTCATTGGAGCTAAATAGGGAGGCATGCTGTGCTAGAGTCGTGCATTTTTCGAAATGATCTATTGCCTCGGCCAGATCTTTCTGTAGATACCCAATTGAATCATAAGAATGCAATCTAAAAAACAAACCATCGTTTTGGGAAAGTTACTATGTAGATGGGATCGGTAGAGGAAAGTGCAGAATCTTCGAGCTTCTGATAAAGAGCTTGGCCTGCTTTGAAATGGCCGTTGAGGGTTAAATCTTCCATGAGATTTCAACTACAAAAAGAGCAGAATATAATTCTAAATTAGGTTTTAAGTATATTTAGAGTGTCAATTAATACAAATCCATTGCCTATGTGGCCGTTATTTCTACAATGGATCACGCAAAAATATAAATTGCAGAGCCCGCTGATACACGTCGTTTCGTCGTTACAGAAACCAAGTTAGTAGCGCACGAGAGAATAGAATAACCTAATTGCACTATGTCAAGAGGATTTTATTGGATATTTTTACGGCCATTATCCACCATTGATGATATCAAGTTAACAGATGTGAAATCAATTGCTATATAGTCAAAGTCTCTGATAAGAGTTCTATTATTTTTTTGGCATAATGTATCTAAAGATTGCAGTAAGCTACTATTCCGATTAAATCAATAAAAGTTTACTATTGCTGCCATATTCCTATTAGATAATTTCGCTTCAATAAACATTTATGTCTCCATAGAAAAAACGTGCCACCAAATAACTGGTTTTTAAAAAATAATTATTAAGAGAAGATAGAGAATTGAGAAAAGGAGCATTGGTAAGTTTTTAGGATGAAAATCTCTCAATTTTACACATTTTACTAAGGATAGAGGTTTTTTGACTTATTATTTTAATGCGTAAGGAGGCTTGTATTATATAAATACGATTTCCCATAAAATCAACTATCGGAGTCTTGTTTGGGGTATTAATTTGAAACGATATTATCAGCAAATGGAAAGTACCACTAACCGATGTTAGTATAATCCGCTTTCTTGACCGAATGTCCGCGCAAACATCCAATAATAGTGGAAATGTGCATGCTGAGGCAGGTGCACATATTAATGTTGGGAACATAAGTTATAATTTTTTGTTGGGTATGTAGAAAGTTAGAAAGAAAAGAACAGAAAACTAATGTTCTTTTTTCGGGCATTTACTAGAAGCATGGAGCTCCTCAAAGTTTACCAACTCGAACAATGAAGTCAAAACCACCTTTTATGGCGTCCCACATGAAAATAAGGCCTTTGTAGAGCGCCCTGACATTTTCAAAAAGATGGAAGATGCACTTTTCGCAGGTCCTAGCGGAGGCTGTAAAATCGCAGCACTCAGTGGGTTAGGTGGGATGGGAAAGACCCAACTCATGTTGCGCTTTTGCTACCTCCATCGTACAAAGTATGATTTCGTGTTCTGGCTCAAAGCCGACAGCTGGATAATGGCGGCTGACTCGTTCCGCAGCCTTGCTATGTACCTTGGTATTCCAGAAATGGTTTTGGAGGAAAAATCAGAGGACAAAACTATCGCATGGGTTCGAAATTGGCTTGAAGCCCGCTCAAAATGGCTACTTCTCTTGGACAACTTGGATGATAGAATCGCCAAACAGATATTTCAAATATTGCCTCGTGAAGGTGGACATATCATTTTGACTACACGCGGGCCAATCCCATCTAGGTGCGCAACGATCATTAGTGTGGGAAATATGAAGGAAGAAGAAGCGCTCGTGGCACTACTTGGTGAAGAGATGTATTCAATTGACAGAGCGGGTACTCGGTTCCATAACGCGTACCAAATAATTGCGCAGTTTGAGTTTATGCCACTTGCAATAGAGATTGCGCGCGCCTACATCGAAAATACTGCTTCCTCTTTCCAGAGCTATCTTGATCAACTTAAAAGGAATCGAGAAAAACTGCTTTCGTATAAGGATGAAGATTCGCTAGGAGATTATGAGCACACAATAGCAACAGTTTGGAACATTTCTTTTGATCGTGTGCGAGAATTCCCGGCAACTGTGCCGATACTTGAAATTTGCACTTTTCTTCATCCGGATGAAATTCCAACACGTCTCTTTGAGCGTCAATTTGTTGCACTCGATCTCTGCTCAAAGTCACAAGCATTGTCAGATCAACCATTAGGATATGAAGATATTCAAACAGCATTAGCGGTGTTAAATAAATTCTCACTTGTCACAATTACAATTAATGAAGGAGACAGTAATAATAAGGAGACAGTATGCAATACGTTAAGGATGCATCGACTCGTGCGTGAAGTGATCTATGCTACAATTGAGGAGTGTAGAAAGGTTAATTGGACATGGAAATTAACTGAAGCGCTCAATATCGAGACAGAAAATTTAAATGCTTACGATACCAAAGATAGATCAGTTATGCAAAAATACCTTTCGCACATACGATTTTTCGTGGAATTACTTGAGAATCTCAATGAGAAAGCTATGCTTTGCAAAGATCATGTCAAGTTGTTAATTCATACAGTATCATACCTGCGTGAAAATGGAGTATACGATAGTACAGAAAAACTAGCTGAGTTTTCGGTAATCATTAGTGGAGATATTTATGGACCTGAGCACCCCAACACGGCCAAGTCGGTTAACGAACTGGCCATCCTCTACTCAGATATGGGCAAGTACGAACAGGCGGAGCCGCTGTACCAGCGAGCCCTCGTCATCCGAGAGAAGGCGCTGGGACCTGACCACCCTGACAC
>NW_027192223.1:0-9918 GCF_041956535.1 Calcarisporiella thermophila
TTGAATTCTATTCTTTAAGAATAAGGATATCTAACAGTCCTCAAAAACTGTTACACATTTTTACCCTATGAACCACACTCCTATTATCGCCTGACCTTCTTGCTCAATTTGGAATATAGGATAACATATTGTCGTTATATAGCCTCATCGATTTGGACTCTCTCCGGGAATACAAGTTTGAGTCATCATTCCCAATAATGTTGGTGCGAGCTCAGGCGACTTTATCCGACAAAGTTCATAAATGCGATGTTGCATTCCGTTCGTATCCGATCCAGAATGAATATAAGGAACGTGAATACAGATACTTGGATACTTTGGTACCAACTTTCATCCATAAGAGCGAAGTACATCAAATCCCAGCTTTCACTTAACATGTTCCTCTCACAACCCTGGCGAGTCGGCCTCACTGGCCTCGGAATCACCCTCAATGCCTTTACAGTCATTGTGCATACTAAATATGGGTTTGATACTGCGCTTCCACAATTAGCTTCGCACAAGAAGCCCCTCTACAACATAATTGGCGTCTGTTTCATTCATCTTATGCTCCTCCCCGTCATGTCAAGTAAGTGACAACCTGTTAAATGCACTGTCAGTTACTGCAGTGGACAAATCAGATTGATACCAGTTCCATACTAATCACATGGTACCAGGTATCCTTCAGCTGAAGTGGCTGCAATTCGGCCTTGATTCGCCCTATGACAGGCCTTTGCTCGCTTGCTATGTCCTTGGGCATTTTGCATTTGGCTGTTGGTATTATGCATTGGGCGCCAGGGCACCTTTGCTTTCCACTGTAGTGTCTCCATTAACAACACTACTCTGTCTGTTGTGAGGAGAGCAAAATGACGGCTTGTTCGTTGTTATTAAAGGTCTGTAAAAGATGGAATTTGTGCCTGATAAGTGACACGAGATTGTGTTTATGGAAACAGTTCATTAAGGTTGATTTCAGATGGTCGAAGCATTTGGGCGCAGTGTGACATTTCAAAGTTTCATTAAAAAAAATATGTATTACATTAATATATACGGTTCTGTGATTTTAACGATTTATTTTATGGGTGAAGAGTATGGAAATTATAGATAATGTTGGAACTGATTAAGAGTATATTAATAAAAGGAAAGAAGACAGATAGAAGGGATAACACAAATAACACACACTACTTGATTAAAAAGAGAGAAAGCACATACTATATATATATCTGATGGGATAGGGTAGGATATAAAAAGAAATAAAGATGGTGAGACGCATGCTCGTACATGTAAGGCGCGTGCTCGTACAAGTGTGCTATTAACTGACGTAACACATATAATATCTGGAATATATTCGGACTACCAGTCACGCCTGATCGTTCTCCAACAGATAAATTGCAGAAAAATTACAGAAGTTATTTGGAAATTATAAGGAAACTGATATGTTCACCAAGATTTCCACATTGTTCCCTTAAATTTTACCTATACGCACTTATAGGGCACTTGTTGTATAGTACGACTCGCAGTATTCCTTTTTTATGTGACGTTTAATTTTACTCTTCATTGTAATGAATTAATATCACGTATTTTTCATATTTTAACTGAACATAATTGGAAGGTTTATTGCCCTAGATAGATGATTTTAGTTTGTAAGATTTCGCCAACTTACATTGACCTTTTAATGCCAACTCCCAGTAAGAAGTCGGGGGGTAAGGGATTAACTCGGAAACACATGCAGGAAAATGACGTAAAACTAACATACAGAAAGTGAGCAATTCCCTATATTGATTATCACATATATAGAAGATAATGGTGCTCAATTACACCATGATTATAATGATATCATGCCAAAAATATATAGAATTATTTATTCAATTAATATTTAAAATACTTTTTAATGCTGCATTAGCATTTACAAATCATGGAATTAGGTTCATAGAAAAAAATGTCCGAAATACTTTTTATTCAAAAAAATTGGCCACGTACGGTATCTTAAATTTTTTTTCCAAAATATTTTCGCAGTAGAGTGGCTTATAACTTTCGTGAATTCAGAGATTGAACGTCATCATAAATATTTCTCATATTAGAGTTATATTATAGAGTTATAAGATGAGATTGTTAATATATTTCGAGGACAGACTTCAATGATAAAGGGCAATTGAAAGTTGGATTGCCTTAATAATCAATGAACCCCATTACATGCTGTTGCTTTTCAATCCGTATTAAGTAAGTAAAAGTTAAATAATAATAATGTAGGCAAAATTGGAGCGACAGTGTTCGAGACTCTATCGACAGCTTCACCAGAAATCTCCAGGGTAATAGATTTGTTTGTAGGATGTTGCTTCGAGAGTTATGGTCCAGCTTGTAATCTTTGTTAGAGGAACTCCTTCCAATTATAAATGGAGCTTGAAAGAACCATGGCTAAGTTTTCTCACCAGAGCTTGCCGTGGATTCATCTCGTCAATTCTTTCATCGACAGTACTTCGGCAAAAAAGTTGGGAGTATTAAGACACGGAGGCAACGCTTTGAAATATATTTTGACGATCCAAGATTATTTCAGGAAGGAGCCTAAAGTTGGAACCTGATTATCGTGTGTATTATTTTAGCCCTATACCGCGTAAGGCAATCCAATTCATCAGAAAATTGGGGCATCACTTTCAGCACGTTATACTGATACCAACATCCATTATCTCTAAGTTTTGGACATTATGTACTTTAGAAAAGGATCAAATTTGTTTTGTGAATAACAGGGCATGCAGCAGATAATACTCCAACGATAATCGAATCCGGAGCCTGCGAACGAGAGAGGAGTATTTTTAATATAGCCTTCAACTGTTTCATAGTCTGCCTACAAATGTTGTTAACCTAGCCAATTCCACAGAGTGCTGAAGGCCCTAACATATTGGTGGAAATATACTATATTTCCATTCTACTTGTTCCACTGGGCTCGGGCAACTTTAGTGAAAATACACTTGACTGCAATACGATGGACTGAACTGTTCCAAGTACTCACAGTTTTAAATAAGAATAATAACTTATAGTTATACGGTACAGTGTTTATTGATTTTCTCTGCTAATTAGTGGATTTGAAACTAATTCATCGTCAACATGGTTGCAATCTTTACGGAATATGAAATCCTAGAGTAAATAATACTACTGTATTTTTATAAATTATACCAGAAATCAAATTCCTCAATCATAGTGAAAATAGGAATTCTTATCACTACAATAATAATTGAAATACGAAAATAATAACGAAATATAATACAGTGGTTTGCAGCTTATGTTTCCAGAGTTTGCAAACCCAATATATGCAAAGCTAGAGAATTAGGTTGGGGGGGGGGGGTCTGAGTTCTTTTTATTGAGATCTAAGGTAAAGAAGAGTGATATTCTACAAGGTAATATCGTGATTTACCTACTAATTAAATAGAGAAATTGAAGAGAAAAAAGAGGTAGATTTCTTCATTAGATTCAAATTAATTTCAATACTTGTGTATTAAAGTGATGGTACATACGGACTAATTTTGCGATTGAATAGTAATATTAATATACAGATAATTGTGATGGAATGCTAAATAGCAGTATAGTCTTTCATTTACTACCTGGCTCGTATCTTTTCACCTTCATTATTAGGAATGATGCCAGCTGTTGCAAACTGCTGGATTGCGTAAATGACGATTATTTTGACAACCTGCATTTTTATTACAATTTGGAAGAAATTTTGTTATTAAAAGTTAAACGAAAGATTGGTTGTACATCAACTGAAAAAAAAAATAGAAATTTCAAAAGTTGTGTTGTGAACTACTATGTCAAAGGAATGAAATCATAACGTTTAGAATTTGTCCCCCAATTGAGATAGATAAATGTATTGTAGACACGTGACCAAAGTATATATTTTGGAAGTTAAAAGGAGAAATATAAAAAACAGACAATATGAATGACAACAAGCTTTTAGAGGAAAAAGCAATGCGCCAATGTCGTGAAACAACCGCTCCGTATGAATCCCGGAATTCTACTAAAACCTAGGATAATCTCCGATCCGCCTTCAGATCTTGAATAAAATGTGAAACATATACAATTTCTACGCCTATTCAATTTAGATGTATAAATTATATAAATCGAATATAAAATCAGGGAAAATTAATATATAATTCAGGAAGATGAAATAGGTAAACATTTATAAGCAAAAAATCCACGAAAAAAAGCGATTAGAAACAAACCATCAGCATAATCACGAAGAGCATAGATAGGGGACCAATATACATCATCATGAGCAAGAGCAGCACAAAAGCGTCGTTTCACGAAAGGACCATGTCACAAGCAAACATACAATATCATGAAACACTCATACTGCACGAAGCCTGACGCGCTGCTAAACATCGGAGAAACAACTGTTAACAAGTGCAGTTAGCAAACAAAAAGCGAACTTTTATGCATTCTAGATCTGGCAATCTGACAAATATTTAGCAAAACGACAAAATAGCGTTTTCTATGCCCGAGTTTAGCACGAAATTGATATCATAGCGGGTAGAGAAAGGGGAGTGTTTGGCGTGCGCATGAGAGGCTCTCACCAACACACTTACTCTCTGAAACAGATTCAATTACGTATTTTCGGTACTCTTGAAAGGCCTCCTTATTCATGGAAAGTTGATGAGACAACTAGCCCTGATCAATATGATTGACTAGCAGAGTTATAGTGACTTCATAAGCACACTCTTGGTGGAAAAATTCTAGTCAATTTGTTGAGAAGAGCCTTTGGAATTCGCAGCGGATTTCTCGGATTATTCCTTTCCGAAATTTATTTGGACGTTCCGTTCTTCTGGCAAGTGTGATATATAAGATAACATTGTAAACGGGAACGAAAGTAAAAAAAAAGAGATAAGAATACTATAAATACAAATATTCAATTTATCATATTTCATATGTGGGTCAACTCCTACGTTTTCGTATTTTTTACTTCTGCATTGATCGTAAAGGGTCAATGTAAATGCCGATGTCTACCGAATGATAGCTGTTGGCCTGATTTAAATGCATGGAATGAATTCAACGTCTCAGTCGGAGGGCAGCTTTTGGTACCCACACCACCTGCGTCCCCTTGCCACGATCCTACTTTTAACGAAACTGCATGCGACATCGCGAAGCAAAAGAGAATAAATCCATTTTGGCGAAGTGATCAAGCTGGTGCAATGCAAAACACGAATTGGGAAATGAACGGAAATGAAAGATGCACGGTGAGTGAAGATAGGACTGCACCCTGTCTTCCTGGTGCAATTCCGGCGTATGCTGTTAAAGCCATCGGAGTATCGGATATTCAGAAAACGGTAGAGTTTGCTGCCAAGCATAATCTGCGCCTTGTTGTCAAAAATACGGGCCATGACTACCTCGGCAGAAGTACCGCACCGGGATCGCTTAGCATTTGGACTCATTTTCTTAAGAACTACACTTTCCACGATTCTTTCATTCCCGAAGGCTGCGACTCAAGCGCGAATGTTCCAGCGGTTACAGTGGAGGCAGGAACTCAATGGGATGAAATCTATGATGCTGCCGAAAAAAATAATTTGACGGTTGTTGGTGGAAATTCTCTTACAGTTGGTGCAGCCGGAGGATATGTTCAAGGGGGTGGACATAGTGCACATTCGCCAAAGTATGGACTGAGCGTAGACAACATTATTCAATTTACAGTAGTCACAGCCGATGGGAAGCTACGAGTGGTCAATGCATGCCAGAATAGGGAGCTCTTTTGGGCACTCCGTGGGGGAGGTGGAGGAACTTATGGAGCTGTGGTTACCGTAACGCACAAGACCTATAAAGCACCGGATAATGTTTCAGGGTTTTACTTCTCTGCCAACACCACTGACACTGAAAACTTTAAGGAGTTACTAAAAGAATTTCTCCGAATTAATCCTTCGCTTGCTGAGACTGGCTGGGGTGGTTATTTCTACATAAGCGATAACTCACTTCTAGTTACATACTTGTATCCTGATACGAACTCATCACTGGCCAATGAAACGGTTGCACCTCTGTTGAACTATGCAAATAATCGTACCGGAATATCTAGCATGGGGATAATGACTAATCACGCATCTTTCTATGCATGGCATCGCAGTATTTCATGCGCAGCTTTCAAAGATATTTGCACTGATCCCGTTGGCAAGAATGTATTACTTGGTTCGAGGTTGATTCCCAAGGAGTACTTCGAGAATGAAGATAAAATGAAGCTATTTATCGACACACTTATAACCCTTTCAAAAGAGAGGGGCCTTCTTGGTCATTTAGTGGCAGGTGGTGCTGTAATTCGGAACAATGGCAGTGAAACTTCAGTAAACCCTGCTTGGAGGAAAGCTATTTGGCATATTGTCCTTACAAACGATTTGGCTGATAATGCGACCATTGAGCAGCAAAAGGCAGTTGCAGAAGATATAACGCGGTCCACTCAATTGCTCAGAGATATCACACCTGACTCGGGTTGTTATCTGAACGAAGCGGATGTGAACGAACCCAACTGGCAACAAGCCTTCTTTGGGGAAAATTATTCTCGCCTCAAAACAATCAAGGATGAAATAGATCCTGATGGGTTATTTGTGTGTAAGAATTGCGTGGGAAGTGAAGAATGGTCGCCTGACTTAAATTGCTCTAAGAATTGAAAGCTCGACATTAGGATAGTATTTTTTGCAAATTCTCAAGTATTTACTAAAGCAATATAAGTAATAAGTGAACTAATGTCTTTTACTGATCTCTGGAATTATGTATCATTAGATATAAATTTTAGTTTGCTAATTGTTAAATTAATAGTTATTTTTGCAAATCTAAGTTTTTAACTTGGAGTAAGAATCGAAACCTTTATGTTACCTTATTAACTTCTATAGTTTATATGGGATCCCAAGTTAATTTTCACAACTCAAAATAGGCTATATTAACTAGATGCCAGCTAAATAAGTCGTAATATCATTCTAACATTAAGTTGTATTTAGTCAAATAAGGTTTATCCCAGGGATTCTTTAACTATCCTTTAGCTCTCTATTGCTCTTTTCCACACATTTCAGAATATTCACAATGTTAGAATGTGGATTTGTAATCGGATATTCACTAAAGCACTTAACCATTATAGTTTTAGACATACACTCTATATACTAAAGATGATGTATCGCAATTATTATTAGAGGCAAGGCTAAATAAACAAATAGAATAAGATAAGAGATAACTCTAATTCACAAAATATACCAATAAAACCACCAAAATGTACATCAAGCTAATAATATATTATTAAAGTAAGCCACTAAAACTAAGCCTTCCCCCCTTACCATTCCATTAGCTCATATTGCGCCAACTTTCCTCAAAACAACTTCCAGTAATTAATAATCTAACTCATGTAACTCCATGCCTCAAATGATACTCAGCAATGGTTTTCTTGGTCAACAATATTAATAGGTTTCTTGCCGCAAACCACGACATCCCCTTAATTTCCCGAAATATGACATAATATTAGCTTATCCTTTTGATTCCTAAACATCCCGAAAAGTAAAAGCGTAAATTGATTTAGCATAGATCGAGCTAAATTGAATGTATAAATATGATGTTTCAACAACATATTTATCTGCTAACTGACATACTCAGCTTGAATACTAACAAACAATGGAGTACATTGATGAATCAAAGTAGGTGCTCTGCGTGCATTGGCACTTTGCCTCGAAAACTTGTTAATATTCTGTAAATTTAGGCTAGAAAGCGATCTTCAGTACCGATTCGCTTATGTATCGAAATTCGTTGGATTCGGTGAGAAGGATATAAAGATGATAAAAAATGCAGCCACGTTTTTGGAACCGCTAGTTCCAGTGATTGTAGACAAGGTGTATGAAAAGCTTTTTTCTTTCGATGTTACTAAAGTAAGCTCAGAAATCTACCTGAAAGATTAGTGTGCTCCTTGCTAAATATATTGCTTTAGAAAGTGTTTCTGATACGCAACGAAGGCTTTGCCGGGGACCTCCCAGACACTTTGGAGCATCTGACGCTAGAGAGCGATCAGATTCAATTTCGCAAGAACTTCCTCGAGAAGTAAGTCAAGTATTAGAGCGGATTTAGCCGATTCATCTATGAATTCTTATTGCATCCCATAGGTACTTGAAGAAGTTGGTCACTGGAAACTATAACGAGAATTTCATCAAATATCTTGGTGAGTAGTCGAAAGCCATTTAGTATCAAAAATCCATTATGATGTATAATTTTGTTTATTACAGATTGGGTGGGAAAAATTCATGTTGATACTCCCGATAAAAAGTCTAGGATAAACGTGAATTACATTCACGTCAATGCCCTCTTCGGCTTTGTCCATGCCAGCTTGGAGGATATTATTCTATCCTCGACAAAGAGTCGAAACCCTGGCTCCATAGACGCTCTGGACGATGAAATCGCACATAAAACGGTGTGCGCATTCTCAAAACTACTTTGGATCCAAAATGACCTATTTGCAAAATATTACTGCACGCCGATATATCGCTCTAAATCTCGATGGGCCTCCATCCTACAAACATTAACGAGCGAGGTAAGGTATATGCCTGTTCTCTCCCTCATTTCGGTTGCAATTGCGGGTTTCATAATAGAAACTAAACTATATAAATCCTCATAAAGTATTGGAGATAATTTCTAGATTAATTGTATATTTAATATTTAAAATGGGATTAACTCACGTATTATCCCATGTTGATTCGAACTCTAGTTTTATAAATCGTGATGATAATAAAAGAACACTGAATTCTAGAATAGGCATACCCCTGAACAATGCGATTAAACAGACAATAAAAGATCGGAATGCTCCACTAAACCTCGGAACTCCAATACTCTTCTAGCAACTTTGAAATGCTTTCTCTTCTCAATGAATTGGCCCTTTCAGCTATCATTCTATCAGTTGGTAGTGTTACAAAAGGAAAACTAAAATCACATTTCATCCAGAACGGTTTGTCAAGAGTTTGAGGTGCATTAAGTACAATATAAGAAATTGGAGAGGTAGCATTAATTCAATAGCTAAATAGAGTTGATTTTCCGGAAAGCGCTCCATGATATATTGGTAACATTTTCCTTACAGATGGTTCTCATGAGGTCACGGTAAGGCTAGGTATCCATAGGAAATTTAAGAAATTGCGAGCTTAAGCTCTTTAATTTCAAAAAACCTTGGTGCACAATGGGATGAAAACTCAGAGCTTGAGGCATCAAGCTATGAGTGCAGCATTTAAAGCGCTCAAATGACATTCTTGTTAAATAGTGCTGTAAATATGCTCAATAAAGATATCTGAAAAGGTGCAGACAATGTGTTCAATTGTATTTGTGGACTTTGGCTGGAATCGCGTCAGGTCTAATTTTTACTAGCAACTGCATAGATAAGTAGTGGTTGGAAGAAACCTAATTGGATGAGCATGAGAGTCATGGCAAGACGCCCTTTCTAATTTTCAACCATTACAGTTGTTATCGGTCCATTAATACCCAATAATCTCGAATCAAGGGCTATTTTAAGGGCGAGGTATTGCCAAGGAAATATTAATGAAGTATCTGTAGTTTCTAGCATTGACAAAGAACTTTTGGACTTCTCTTGTTTATCTTGATACTCGTCATTCGCTATTAGCGCATGTAATTTCTAATATTTTTCACACTAGAGTAGGAGTAAGCAAGGGTTTATGGATGTAATAAAATGAAATATCAAGAGGCTTAGTATAAACAATCGAACTGTGACGGGGGTTTTTAGTTGGAGAGAAAGATTTAACTCCTTGTGATTTATTACAATTTCAAATATACGTATATAATATATACAGGTTGTGCAATAATTGTTGATGTGCTAAGCCACATTTTCATTATGATTTAATAATTTAATAACTACCCTAGAAGAATGATGGGAAAGGTTATTGTAAAAATATTTGGCATCTGCGCTATTTTTAGGAATACATGCAAGCCATGTGTAAAGAGGAG
>NW_027192223.1:10891-18242 GCF_041956535.1 Calcarisporiella thermophila
CTTGAATCTTGAACCTTGAACTCTGAATATTAATCTTGAACCTTGAACCGAATCCCGAATCTTGAATCCGTATTGTTACAATTGCAGGAGAGAGGTGGCATCGCCCTGATTTCAAAACCTCTCCAAGTGGTCGCCCTCGAGTTTTGAGTGAGAAGCAAGAGAGAAAGATAGCTACACTACTATCATCGGGTCAGTGTAAAAATGCAACTGCAGTTAGAAAGTATCTCAAGGACGAATATGAGCTCGATGTGTCCATCGGTGTTGTGAGGCTAGCAGTCAAACGTAACGAACTGCTTACCCGTGTGCGACCAAAGAAGCCTCTTCTCACAACTGCTCACCGAAGACGGAGGATGGAGTTTGCGAGGAAGTATAAAGATTGGACTGTGGATGATTGGAAGCGAGTAGTATTTTCAGATGAAACGCAGATTACCTTCGTGAATTCAACTGTAAGAGAATACTATTATAAGCACAAAGGCGAGCCACTTCGCAGTCGCCATATTAGGTCAATGCTAAAACACGGTGGTGGGTTTTTGATGGCGTGGGGCTGCGTCACTTCACAGGGCATCGGTAATTTGTGCCGTATCGATGGAGGGTTCGACTCCGTATTGTACACAACTATCCTCAGTGAAGACTACCTTAAATCGCTGGAGTATTATGGGATCCCTAAATCACAAGTCATATTCCAGCATGACAACGACCCCAAACATACCTCCATTATCACTCGTGAATGGTTGCGGAATAATAGGATAGAGGTACTAGAGTGGCCCTCCCAGTCTCCAGATCTTAACATTATGGAGCACATGTGGAGTGAGTTGAAGCGAAGGCTCAGGTATTACCAAAGACTGCCAAAGAATATGACTGAGCTATGGGAACGAATCGAGAAGGAGTGGGATAGCATAGATCTTGAACCCTAAATAGTTGGAGTGGAGTTGACTGGCGCATGGCTGATAAGATTTTCCCAGAGATCTGTTGACGGCATGTTTATAACCAAAAAATCTCTCGGGTCCTGGTTTTCATATGGTATTAAATTGTTATCCCCAATGTCGAAGGTGGAAGAGTTCAATTACTGTGGAATTGAGTACGATTCTGGGATTTGTACCTACGTATCGATAAAGATTGCATTTACTTTCTCCAAAGGTTTGATATGTGCGCCTACAACCTTGAATGATTTATTCCGTCTTAATTCAAGCAGAGCTTCTGGTTTCTAAGTCATGAACAGAAGCGCCAATAATTGTAACAATTGGATTTGGATTAATATATAATGCCATGATATGATACAATATTCTGCTATATCCGAATTGGATCTACAATTCCTATGATAAGTCGGGCGGATATTTTGGGGGAGACATCAATAATTGAGGTTCAGCAGATAGCTTTGACGCTGCCCTCACAAATGGTGCGTATGGTGAAATCCACTGATGTCCCTGGTTGGCTTTAACATCGTAGTTTTTGTTTGACAATTCTGATTTTCGCTATTGTCAGTATCATATTAGACCGAAATATCTAGTACTTTATTTGCGATATTGATATATGAGAATTGGCCCTTTATACTCTGAAACGCTTGATTTATGCTTTCCAAGTTAAAATAATATAGTTTTTGCTTTAACCTAAAAGAATAATGAGATTTACGAGATGAGATAACGTTTGTTTTAAGGAGACCTTTATATAATTTAGAAAATACTATGCTTCCACGACATTATGGCATTGTTAATATTTATAGTCATGACTCCTTCATATTCTCCTTAAGTTAGATATATATATATCAGGGTGTAAAAAGGGTTATTCAAACGCTTGTTTTAATTATGATAAGGGGTTTTCTGTGGAATTGTAACGCGAAAATGATATTAGTCAGATAATAAAAATCAAATCATATTTTTATCATATAAAAGTGAAATCTCCTAAAACTAATCCAATAAATATTTCAAATTTCCATTAATATACAATGTATTACCTATCGTGTTAAATGAAACTACCCTCAGAGTCGATTTTATAAAGAAAATGCAGTCATGAAACTGGAAAGCCTATAAGCTTGTAGGTTCGGCATTTAATTAGAAAAATTTTCCCAAAGCACTAAATTAGAATTCAAAGTTGCTGTGCAGACCCCTTAAAGCAAGAAAAACAAATGTGCCAACAATTTATCCGAGGATAAAGTTTGAGATTATTAATTTATATAATAAGAGGAATCGCAAATACTTCTGATTACGAAGAAGAAAACTATTCAACTTACATCCATTCTAAGACCT
The DNA here is from genome assembly GCF_041956535.1 of Calcarisporiella thermophila. Classification (NCBI taxonomy): domain Eukaryota; kingdom Fungi; phylum Calcarisporiellomycota; class Calcarisporiellomycetes; order Calcarisporiellales; family Calcarisporiellaceae; genus Calcarisporiella; species Calcarisporiella thermophila. Next base: position 13,135 of record NW_027192223.1, read on the forward strand.
TTTTCTAAGATAATGAAGATTCTCTACAACTTCTGCATTCAGCCTTCACTTAGCGCAATACTTCCCTCCGAACTCCTAAGGCTCTCGGGCTTTGAAGCAATTATGCCATCCATGTATTATCAGTTGACTGTCCCATTCTAATATATGTAGAACAACCATCATCTTAATCGAGGTCCACTCATATTCAACTATAGGACCCATAATAATAATCTTAATAATAAGAAAATATTGCCTATATCTCTTTCATAATTTTTACTCAAAGTACTTGTAATGAAACACCTCAGAGTTTGGTTTATATTAATAAGGCTGACCTAAAACATGTATCATGGCAAAAAAAAATAACGGTATAGTAAGTTTAGTATAATCGTTTGTTCAAAGTTTCAATCTAAGTGATGCTCGAGCACGAGGTGGGAAATATTATGCAAGTAGTTATAATTACGGAAATGGTTTATTTAAATTTTAGATGAACGAGGTCAAGTTGATTGTCATCGCCAGATTTAAAATCACAACTTTGAAGCTAAGATTCCAAATGATATGGTTGTTGTAATGTCCCTTAGGATTACATATGTGTCAATATAGAATAAGGCAATCATAACATACCAAATCCCAATTCCTAAATTAGAGCAATAAAACAAAACAAATTCATATTAAATTCTTCACATAAAATGAAAAACAACTATAATGTAATTTCGAACGATATCCTATAATGTAATGAGAGGAGCCGCAGAAGAGCATATATTCGCGAACCCACAAGTGGTTGGACATTATATGAGCAAATCTAAAGTGATACAGATTATGAGATACCTCCATGAGGGCGTTCATCAACGACCAAAGCGTCATTAGGCTTCAAAAGAACTGGCTAGACTTTAGGATCTGTTACTATCCACACCCCGTTAGAAAGTGCTTGAGATAATCTTGCTGTTAATTAAAGGTGACATGGTTCATTGCATATTCCTCTTTCAACTTCATCCTTTCGGTCAGTTCGAGTATTATTAATACTCTGGGAATAAATTCTTCAAGATTTTTGCGGATTTCAGTTGTTGAGATTTTAACAAAAGAAGAAAACTTCTACATATTTCTCTACCTCATTTGATTCAATTAGCGTCCCTCTTGGCAAATGGTAAGCATATGAAAATGTCTACTATATTGTTAGGTTAAAGTATTGAGAGGAAAATGATGATTATTTTTTCAAACCCTAAAGGAATTAGTCGGAAAATAAAAAAGCACCGGGGAAAACCTTGAGCGTTTATACACTTTACTGGCATTCCAACATCCGGGTATACTGCTCTGCTTAATTTTAGATTTATTGGATAAATAAATAAGAAAAGGAAACTTCTAACCTGTGAGCAACCAACTTTTTTCTTTACACGTAAACAATCGAAGGTAAATTAGCCTAAAAGGGAAGTAATTGCAGAGATATGTGAACTTTTCAAAAATAGTTTCCAGCTATAATGCTGTGTTTATTCAATGAAAGTATCGTCCCTAGTGCTGAGGCTTATTTTGAACGTGTCAAAGACTCCTTGAATTACAGAAAACAGACCGAAGGAATAGATAGAGAAAATTAATATCAACGAGGGATAGTGGAGTGTAAATGATGGGTGGCTAATCTTGTTCAAGATTGGAACGATGAATGTTCGAGTGCCTTGCTGATCTCGTCGCCCCAAGCTAATTCTACGATCAACGAATCAGTCGCCTCGTTCAAATTCTTACTCTAAGCCTCCAAAAATTGGTTGTGTAAAGCGCGTTTTGAGAGCAAGAATAAAGCATCAGCAAGTTGTGCTACATTGGCTGTGATTCGTGTAAAACTAAGAAATCTACATTGTCAGCATTTAGTATGTTTTATTTCACTTCAGTAGAAATACTTTATTTAGAGTAATGGTATCAAGGATTTTTTCACTCTTAGGTTCTCTTGGCTGGTAAAAAAAGGAATATTAGCTAAGATGATTTCCTCTTAGTACTAAACATCGTAGATAAAACCTGAATCCGGGGAAAACCTGGCAATCATCTCCAAATATTTTTCAATGTTTCATTCATGTGGCTTTGTACACGAAAAGTAGACACCACATAGAGGAGAATAAGCTCTCAACGTTTTTGCGAGATGATTGATCACACATTCCTAATGGCTTTTTTATTATACCTCACGGTTGGTTTGTTTTTAGAGTTCTATTTCCCGAGTCCCGAACAAACGGTCGTTTCAATTAGTCGGCGTCCATACCCATTTGGACATTCACAGCCCATCGGATCATCCCGTGAAACTGTCCATATTTGTTTGGTTAAATTGATTTGTTAAAGTGTTTAATCTCTGGGAACTGAAACAAATAACAAATATTCCACGATTTAATATACCGAGGAGATTCAAGGAGTCGTGTTTGTCAAATGATTTGACAAATGACAGAGGAGCCGCACTATCACTGCACACGGATCAGAAGAGCTGAGAAATATCATGGCTTACCTTGGTGTGAGCACAACAATCTAAATCAAGGCCCCATTCACTGCACACGATGTGTTATCATAATGGATCAAGTTGAACAAATGCCCGTGGGTCCAGCTTTCTGGGGGAGCGAACCCAGCTGGCGATACGCAAGGGCCAACTCTGCGATACACTTGTGAAACAGAAGGACGAGTCACAGTGCTCCATCCCATGAGCTGATTAGTGTACCAAAGGTGGGACAAGAATTTATTGAGGGAGATAGCCCGTTATAAAAAGCAAACGCCTTGTGAACTACTGCTTCGGCTCTACGGAGGTACTGCATCAATGGTTCCCTCAAACTTCTAATGTGATATCCAATATCTCACGACGTGCCTAGCGTGGGGAAAAGAGTAAGCTTAATACTTGAATGAATCCGGTCTCACCTGGATATTTTTGCCCATAATCTGTGGCTTTATTGATTTTCCGTTTTACCTGACAAACTCAGGTGACGTCGATTGATTGGCCAGGTATATGCCACTGGAAGAGCATGAAATTCGCTGATATTCGAAAGCGGGACATTTATAACTACCTCGATTGCACCGAGTCCCCCCTCCCGCAAACCCCAAGACTGTTGAAGTTGCTGGATGAAGCGACTAAGAATCAAACCATCATGGATGACCTTTACAGACCTCTAGCTTGCTATGGAGTAGGTTTATCTGTGGCCACCGTCATCGCGTCCATGGCTGCGCTTCTAACGGGGAGCACTCATACTCTACGCAAATGGACGCCAGTGCTTCTCTATTCGCTAGGCATCACGGACATTGTGTATGGGCAGATTAAGGTGATGCAGTTGAATTCGCACGGCCTCAGCTGCGTCCTCATCGAATCGATGTCCGTTCTGTTTTACATTGGTGCCAGCGTAATCCAGTATATGTTCCTCCTAGCTCGATATATTGAAGTCTATGGCTTCCACGACAACAAGAAGCGTGTCATACTCGCCCTGATACTTAACCTCGCCTACACAGCTTGTATACCAGTTTCCATGTCCATGAACAGAACCACCAGGAATGAAGCGACCGGAGAGTGCGAAGTATTCCACCCCCCTGTTTCTGCCTATATGCCCACCGCAATAGGAATCTTAACATCGGCATACATGACCGGCATATTCGTGGGTCCTCTCCTCGGAAGAAGAGGCAGCGGTCACCAGCGAGAAACCATCACTATCGGCAAGATTCTGCTAATCACTAGTATTCTTGCCACATTCTCCGCTGGAGCCTTCAATGTGACCCTTGCCACTCCATTGGGTCGTTTTGCCTCGGTTCTCTCCATGGCAGACCTTGCGTTCAACTATGTGATGCTCTCAATTCCGTACTTGTAAGCTGATGATGTTAAACTCTTTTATATCCTTACCATTAATTCCAAATGATCGGGTATAGTGTTGCCCGGATTCGAGCGGCCGAAAAAATGCGATCGATGGTGTCGAGAAGTTCGGAAGATTTCCCTCGCGGGCAGAATGACTACAACGATCTCCAGACTACGGATGGTGAGCTGCACGAATCCGAATACCCCAAAATCCCTGGTCCCGTCTATTCTTCTGACAGTCCTGCGGCAAAAGACATTGAAATCACAATAGCATCCGACTGTGATCCCGGTGTTCCAGTGAGGGAAAACTCAAATACTACCTTATTGAAGTGTTCCTGAAAACGACGGTGCGAATTTTCAATCTTGCATTCCACTCTTGCAATATCTTACTCTTTTGAGGAGAAATATCCCCATGGCACGCTCTCCGGCTTATATCGACACTATCGGAGACCAAAACGCGCTTGAGATTTTTAGCCTATTGAACTCTATTTTCGTCAGACGCCAATAATGTGTTTTCTCAATCCTCTATTCTTCTACCACTCGCAATGTCCGTTGGACTTTAATTCAGTGCGGGGTAAATAAAAGCGCTGTTCTTCTCTCTAAATGCTTCCGAGTGTGGTGAATGCCATCGCAGCAAAAATTGAGAGCCAACCTTACCAACTCTATTTTTCCCATTCATACACATCGCATTAGTGTGCGCACAGAGTAAAAAGAAAAAGTAATATAAAACTTCTCAAGAATTACTCTTTCGGCTGGGTCAATTTTTCTTTTATGGCTTGTGGTACTTAGATTAGGCTCGCCCCAGTGAATGCCTTAACTATTTCAACTAATGAGTATATAGGTGCCTCACCAATGAAATTCTTGCTCAAGAATTGATCCTATGAGTTCTCTCTGCCTTAATGATCGCATCGGAACATGCCATCTTCTAACGCTACTATCATATCTCATCATCCTAATTTCTATTAGACGCAATAAATTCTAATTGTTCGCATGGAACTGTAGTATTATAGGGACACATTCAGACAATTGTAACCTGGCATCAACGGGGCTTGAAGTCAGAAACGGCTTCAGTGTCAATGACATTAGTCCTGGGATTTGACAATTGACTATTCGTCTTTGTGGGAAAATGTCAATGCCTTTTAGGATGGTGCTCTAACTCGTTTCTGTCTTGCATATTAATTTACTAAAGCATAAGTGTATCCAAATGCAGTTTAACTTTTTGCCTGCTTATAGATATATTTCTCCTAGTATCAAGCATCGAAATGCCACCGTCTTTCTTATATTCTCACTCCACATGAAAAACGTTTCCACTTCAGTACTTGGACAACTTTCACGC
>NW_027192223.1:23003-42921 GCF_041956535.1 Calcarisporiella thermophila
ACGCAATTTTTGATCCAAGCCACATTCTGCTTGATTATGCTTACTAGGGAATGTCAAAATTCAACCGGTTGATTAATACTCCGAATATCAAACCTAGAAATACATATAAAAATTTGGCTCGAATATGTATGATAAGAAACTATATTTCCATTATCTGTTCCACTCTCATTCCTTTAGTATATCTTAATTGTGGAGTGCAACGAAATATGAACATCTGGTAACATGGATTAAGCCTCGTTTAAATTACCTCCATTTTTATCCTTAACACTAAACAAAAAATATCCAAAGTGTGAAAAGCGAGGCTTTCATATTGTAAATTTGGAAGTAGCTCATACAATTCAATAATCCACTCGAACATGGTGAACTCGAAAACGAGATGAATCAATAATTATGAAAAATTGGATGCAAAAAGCTAACCATATGAAATTCGTGTTGCTGCATCAATTAGATCTTAGTATTACGACCCTAAATAGCGATGGAAAAAAAAAATAAATTATATATCAAGCATTAAATAAATAATCTTGCAAATTGTTAAAACAAACGGATGTAAAATGATAATATGTATATTTTTAATTTATTCTACTTGGGTTATTAGCAAAATGCATCGATCACCTAGAGCAAGGTGAACGAAAGTGAGTTCACTACCAACTTCGTAATAATCTCATATATATTTATCAACCTTCTTAGATGATATTCAAAATTGTGTAAAATTTTGCAAAACATGCTTACAATGTTGCCTCAAAATGAATTAGCGTTAATGGAAAATAAAATAAATAAAGTGTTAGAACCTATTTATAAATCTTAATAGAAACTTGGCTGAGCATAGCTTAAATTTCATATCCAGTCACTGCTCTCTTGCCATCTGACATATACGCTTATTGTCGAATGTCTCCACCACTAGATCCTTGGAAGAAGACTGGCTAGTAGTAGCTTCAATGGCACATTTGCGCATCGCCTTGGCGACAGAAACAACCGATACGCTCATTGCATCAGGAGCAACGAAATCCGCCACAGGTATAAGCAATTTTCCAGTCCAGTGCTCCACAAACCGCTGTCTTTCTCTCTCGGTGTTTTCAAGCTTAAGAAATCCGGGACGAAAAATGCTCAGCCGTGGAAATTCAAGTTGTTTAACATCACGCTCTATAAGTCCTTTGGTTCTCGGATAAAGTAAAGCTGACGTTTCAGATGAGTTCATAGCTGTTACCAAGAGAAAATGCCCGGCGAGCTTGTTTGTACTAGTGGCATTGATCGCGGTGGACTCGCCTTCTTTTAAACAATCTTTATATGCTTTGGCTGCTGCTAAGACATAATCATGATCGATGCGTACAAATGCTTCGGCAGAACCTGCATCTGCGCGAGTCGTTCCTAAACAACAGAAGCCTACATCATGTCCACGGAAAATATTTTTGCAGTGCGTGTAGTATTCTTGATCTTCAGGCTTGGCATCAGGTGCTTCTGCCGCAAGTAGTTTTTCAAAATCAATAGTTTGTTGCATTAGTTTTTCCTTATTTTGTCCTTCGTAATCAAAGGTCCTAGATAAAATCATGTGGGAATGTAATTTGAAATATGCATTCCATCTAAGTGGAAATTGATTACCTTCTTCCGACAGTAGTCACTTTGGAAAAGACATTTGATTGCAAGAGTTCACAGACAAGCGCTTTCCCTACTGCTCCAGTTGCGCCAAGAACAAATGCAGACAAGGTGTGTTCCATTGGATCGACGATTTTAAGAGTAAAAAAGATAAAATTGTATTATCCTGAATAACGAAATTGTCTACAGGGATCGCATATCAAGCGTTCCGTATAAAAAATTGGCTTACTCGGATATTAATTCGAATACTGGTAAATTTTTCTTTTTTCGCTTACGCGTCTCCAATTTTCAGAGTAAACTTATCAAACCAATGATCTGAAAATTATCTGTAAGTGCAAAATGGTAGATATCTGCGAAAAAGCTAATCACTTTCTCTAATAAGCTTTCTCTTGTAACAATCATTATTGCAATTAGCAACATTGAAAAAAGGATTCTTGAGATCCTTAACATCGGTAACATTAATTCAATTCGGTGAAACGCCAAATTAATATTCCAAATTCCACTGGCCTTAATTATTATCTAGTTAAATCCATCAAATACTGATACCACAAAAGAACTAATTAATTTTGTCTCTCATCTTAGGTACAATGCTAGATGCAACCCAATTTCATCTATTTCACATGGCGATGCGATTTATGAAAACATCACAGCTAGATTATCCTCCCAACTATCAATTTTAGCTTGAATATCGAGAATAATGATAGTGGTTGAGGCGACGTAGAATTGAAGAGAAAACGGCACTCTAGATTCAAGGATTTTGACATATTACTATGTTTATTTAAAATCTTCTCTAGGATCAAGTTGATGGCAATAAATAGTAAGATATGTTGACAATTCGAGTTTGAGTAACTAATCATTTTGTATTGACTATAATCCTACATTTTTTTCTGCAATACTATTTTAGAATCGCTCTAATTGTACGACATTTTGTGTGTTTGTTTATCATCGCAGATATCATATGGATTTCTGTCGGTATCTATAACTATTCAAGGTTTTCTAGAAAGCTTACACGTAACCTATACGTAAGAGCTTCATAGTTACATATGCCCGACTCTTTGCCTTTGCCTGGTATGAAAAAATCGGAACTACCTTCCTCAGAATGTTTTCTTAATCCAGAATTCTCAAATAAACTTTAAGCGCGTACTATTAAATACGGTTGAATACTTTAAGAATGCGTGAATTCCTATTCTTCTTTCAAATATCCCATATTAGGTGATACTCTGCAAATATTTGTATAACATATCCAATAGCACATAGTATTCACATACCTCTAGGGTACAGAATTGTGTTGCAAATACGCTTCATTATTTCGATTGTTTAAAAAAAGATAGCGTATAAAGATATATGATAGAGTTTTAAGGTTTAAATATAATGTGAGATATTTTTTCATTACAAGCAATTACAGTGAAATCGTATGACAAGTTTCTAACAAGTCATCTCTATGTTATGTTAAAATAAAAGAGCCAACCTAAATTACATTGACAAGTACTGTTTATAGTAGGTTTATTCTAGTATATTTAATTACAGACAAAGGCTTTGGCTTGAGGCGCCGTCGAAACTGATACGTTGTTTGGTCATGGTGAAAGGTTTGCCAGAAGAGTAGGCATCCATGTAAAATTTACAATAGAATGCCGACTACGTCAGCAGTCCATGTTTCACGATGATGGGGCCGTTTTATTGGACAAATGAGCTACTTCCAGAGAATTTTGCATAGAAAATTAAAGAAATTTAAAGAAATTTAAAAAAAAATCTGAGAATAAATCAAGAGTATAAAAGGCTGTCGTTTCCCAAGTGCAACTCCTTGGCCGTTTTTTGAGCTGGCATACTTCCGTTTGAGAAATGGAGCCCTCGTCCACGCAAGCAACAAATCGCGAGTACTGAAGGATCTCTCTTGGCACTACTCTCTCCAGTGCCTATCCGCGAGAGACATCAGTGGACGCCAGCGGACGATATAGCGGACGCGATTGGGCACAAAACACCATACGCACTGGAGTCCATCCTCACGTTTGAGGAGCGACAAGTAATATGGGACAGCAGTCCCCCCGATCAGACCTCAAGTATGGCGCACCTCTGATGAACCCGTCGATCTGGCCATTCATGGGCAATACCGCCAGAAGACACGACGCGAACCTGGCGGAAATCTCGAAGGAGGTTATGTTAATCTCCAGGCTCTTGGATATCCTGTTAGGAGATATTCTCCGGTTAAGGAACGCACTGGGCGAGGAGGTAACTGATCGGCTACTCCAAAGAGCGTCGGACGCCCGCGATTTAGTCTTCAGCCTGGCATCGCACATCACAATAACGCGTCACCATGTGTAACAGTTCAACAACTGTCAGAAATGTTATCCCTTATTAAAGAATGGGGAAAGGTCAATATTATTATTAAAACTGTCCAAAACATAATGAATGAATCGTATCCTCACCTTATTAAAGAATGGGGAAAGGTGAGGAACCAAAAAATCAAGGAATTAGGAGGTATATAAAGAAGAATTCAAGAAAAACAAAGCTGCATCACAGAACTAGATCGTAATTTAATAATTAAATGAAAGAAACGAGTATATGTGTGTATAAAATGTATTAAATGAATGGTGTGAAAAAAAAAGGGGTCGGAACTTGGTCGTGTTACACCATTAGGCATACAAGGTAGCAGATATTCCTACTGCTGTACTGCACGAAAGATTGGAGAGAAGTTTCGTCATCGACGAGAAAGAATTGCGCGAAGATTTAGCAGCGCATAAAAAGGAGCGGAATCGCTCACAGAGGAGGCGAAAAACCTCGCGCCAGGAGGAGCCACCACGAATCCCGGCACAGCAACCTCAAGTCACTTCATCGAACAGAGCAAAAAAATGGAAAAAGACTGGTGGGGCAAAACAGCCCTCCCCGTCCAATGTTTAGCTTCCGACGCAAGCCCACGACAGGTAGAGCCACGCGTACCGGTCGGGGGACGTTTGCGAAAATACAGAAACGCGTGGCGAGGAATCCCCGCCCCTCTATGGATACGCAAGATAATCAGAGAAGGTTACAAAATCCAATTCTGGAAGGAGCCGAGGTTCAACCACCTATCTCCCCCAAAGAGACTCCCAGCCGACCACCAGAGCGTGAAGGCCATTTCCGAGGAGGTGAGATCACTATTGGAGAAAGAGGCTATAGAGGAAGTTCCACGGGACGCCCCAGGAATAGTCTCCAACATCTTCGTCATATCGAAGAGCTCGGGCAAACTCCGCCCAGTGGTAGACCTACGTCTACTCAACCAGTCGGTGAAGAAGGAGCGCTTCAAGATGGAAACTCTTCAGTCAATTCTACCCCTGATACAGAAGGACGACTGGTTGACTTCGATAGATCTCAAGGATGCGTTCCTGCATGTACCGGTCCACCAGGGGTCCAGGAAATACCTCCAGTTCATTTGGGGTGGCAGGAAGTATCAGTTCAAAGTTCTTCTCTTCGGACTAACTTCTTCCTCCCGGATATTCACCAAGGTCCTTCGCCCAGTCCTCACGGTGTGCCGAAAGGCAGGGATAAGAGTGGCGGCTTACCTGGACGATCTACTGATTGCAGCATCGTCGATAGAAGAGTCCAAGATGCACACCCAAATGTTGATCAACACTTTGGAGAAGTTCGGCTTCGTGGCTAATTTCGAGAAGTCAACTCTAACGCCTTCCCAAGAGATCAAACACTTGGGGTTCAAGATTCACACCCGGGAAATGACTCTCAACCTTCCGCGGAAGAAAGTCAGGGATATATCCAGGGTAGCGCTCAAGCTCTACAAGACCGGAGTAACTACTCCTCGACAGCTCAATGCATTCCTGAGAACTACGAATGCAGCCTGTCCTGCGGTCATGCCGGGGAGGCTGTTCGCTCGCTCACTAATGAGGGCGTTATCTCCATCCCTGAACGCCAATCCCGACTGGGATACCCCATTCACAATACCGGAGGAAGCGTTGGAAGAGCTCGATTGGTGGGCAGAGGAGTTCGGGAAATGGAACGGTCGCTCCTTTCTACCACCGGCCCCGGCAGAAAGCGTTACGACCGATGCGTCAGATGACGGTTGGGGCGCGCAATACCAGTCTACGACTATCGGGGGTCCATGGTCTCCGGAGGAGAAAAAGTTCCACATCAACTGGAAGGAACTCAAAACCGTGGAGTTGTGTCTGGAGGCCTTCCCTTCTCTCAGGGAGACCACCTTACTGGTCCGGACGGACAACACTACGGCCTTGGCGTACCTCAACAATCTCGGAGGGACTCGTTCTCCTCGTCTCAACGAGATTGCCAGGAAAATCTGGACAATCTGCCTGGAGCGACACATACAATTGGTAGCAGAACACATCCCCGGTCACCTGAATAACAAGGCGGACACAGCATCTCGGGAGATCAGGACGAATCAAGCATGGTTTATCGACAACCGGGCATTCAACAAGATAGGGAAGGCCTGGGGACCACACTCAGTGGACCTATTCGCGGACAGACTCACGAACCGTCTCCCGCGTTTCTTCTCATGGCACCCAGAGTCAGGGGCAGCAGCAACAGATGCCCTAATGCAGGATTGGAGCAAAGAGCAGAACCCATATGCCAATCCTCCGTGGGCTCTGATAGCACGGGTCTTACGCAAAGTGTTGCTGGAACAGGTCAAGCTGACGCTGGTGACCCCGCACTGGCCATCAGCTCCCTGGTTCCCCCTACTCCAACAGCTGAGCATAGCGAAGCCAGTCAGAATTCCGAGGAAAGCGATCCAGCTAACCACTCCCCTAACGAGATACCCCCTCAAGATCAAGTCGTGGTTTATGACAGCTTGGCGCATCTCGGGGAAGAATTGCGTTCGCAAGGCTTATCCTTAGAAGCGCAAAATGTCATACTAAGGGACCACGAAAAGGCGGGAAAGCGCAAGAGTTACTCTTCGGCGCAGAAGAAGTGGTTCGAGTGGTGCAAAGCAAATGACGTGCCTCCTTTCCTTACTCCTGCGGTGGCAATCGCTAATTTCTTGGCAAGCCAATACGCACAGGGAATATCGGCGGATTCCTGCCATCTATATCGCTCAGCCATCGGGGAACTACAGACGAGCCATCCATCTCATCTCGATTCCATCGTCGCTAGATTCCTTAGGGCAGTAGACAGATTGGCGCCCCCATTAAACCTGGCGGAAGACCCTATCGACATCACCCCGATTCTGGAACATCTCAGAGGAACGCCCAACACTGAACTATCCCTCCGTAACCTTACAAGTTGGCATGGCTCCTGGCAGTAGTTACCTTTTCTAGAGTATCCGATCTAGCACGCATGGACCTTCAGTCGATCGCGGTCGGCGAAACAATGATGAAGGGGAAGCTAATAGCACCGAAGGAAACCAGAAGGAATCGGCGCATCATAAAACCCTTCCATGTCCATCGATTCCCAGACCCCAACCTCTGTCCATTAGAGTGTTTCATGGAATATAGGAGGCGCTGGCAAAAGCAGGGTAAACTGCAACAAGGCTCAGAGGTATTCCTTGAATTCATGATGCCTTGGACTTCAACATGTTTTTAAATAATAGTGCCAGCCAATTGAGCAAATAGAATTTTTTATTTATCACTGTAGAACACTCAATATTTAGAACGACTATTATATTTTACTTATGTTTATAATATCATTATTTCTGTAACATTTGTCTCAGGAGACGAATAGTATAACGCTGAGACTTGCAGCTGCTATCTTTAATAATCGCTAATTTGACATTCTGCTTACCACAGCTAATTTGCCGCACATTGTAATCTCAATAAATAACCTAATTATTCCCAGGCAAACTCTATTTTAGCAATATAGTACCTCCTAAATACATTAGAATTTATTTTATCAAATACGTGACAATTTTTTTACTAAAAGATAACTAATATCAATCTCTGTGCAGTTATTGAGGATTAGTATATAGAAACCTAAATTCCTCTCCCGGAATTACTGTATAGGCGGATTATACAACTCAATTTGATATTTAATTACATATCGACTCATCATAAAGCAGACAAATCAAATAAACAAACAAATTTAAGAAATCTGTCAAAATTCATATTTCACCACTCAGAAAAGGTTACCAATAATTCTACCACTCGTTTGAATATGGCAATTATAGCTTTCTCAAATTCAAAAATTGACTATAGTATATAGAAACCGATGCCTATTATTCATTTCACATTTAATTCGGTATTACATATACAATATCATTCCTGTATTAGCTTAATGATTTCTTGATTCATTTATTCGTGAGTTTGAGTGAATACTCAATTCAACTATAAGTTAATAACGTTATTATTGCATCCGAATATTGATATTTATAACACAGTTAGTGATTTTTATTATAAAAAAATTATCAACAATATTACTCAACGAGGCAATTTATATGTACAGGTTCTAACTACGTTAAATCGTTGATACTTATTGGTAAGATATTAGACTTCAACCAATCTATTTGAATTCTCAATTGACCTTCACCAGTATATATGCTGTACTCTAAATAGGTAATTTTCGCTTTAGAGCTGAGCGATGTCATGGGACAAGTTTATTACCTAAGATTGAGTGCCGGAAATATCACTGTGAATTTTTGTTTTAATTTGGCCTTGATCAACAGCAACTGCATTTCCATGGATATTGTGTCTCATCGCCTACAGGAACCATTTATATTTAAAGGGTTCCAGTGCACAATAGATAAAAATTAATAGGGCTTTGACTGAAGAAACTCTATATCTAATATTATTGAGAAATTACATATGCAATAAAAAATGTCAATAGAGTCACCTATGAAGTGGCTTAGTAAATTAAATTTGAGTTTTCAAATTAATGGGCTAATTTTACTTTATAATCTACGAGTGTTCTACTTAAAAACGGAAACAAACATGCCACAAAAGCTTACATAAGTATGTTTTTTAAAATTCTCAACAGGTATCTCAATAAATCGAAATATTTTACTTTTTTGTCGTAGCAATTTGGCATCAATCACTGGCGTGTACCGTTTATAATGTGCATATATCCACGGTGTATTACTGGTTTTGTAAAGACATAGTATAGTATTTGACTAATGCTAATCAGATCTCTTAAAAAATATTATCCTTTTTTACATAAATCAAAGTCTTTTGACAAATCCACTTAATATTTGCTTAACAAATACACTTGCTATAAATTATACATGCCTTATTCTATCACAATATAAATGTCTCCTCTTTGGTCGTACGTTTGAGGGTGATTACCAGGATCACCACTTGCTTAACTAATGACTCAATATTTTATTTGGCTTAAAATACGAAACCAGACTTTAATTATATATGAGAATTGAAATGAAAAATGTTAGTAAATGTATAAATAGTCTACGCTCTCATTGAGAATACACATACCCATAGCATTATTTTCCTACATCATAAAAATGCGTTTACTTGTTGTTTCCTCTATCCTTACTTTATCTAGCCTCATATCAGCTCAGCCTTTGAAGGCACAAAGCGATGAATCTATGGGTGCTCAAATCTGGGGAGGCGAAAAGGTAAAGCCCGGCGAGCTCCCTTCAACTGTTTACGTACGAGGTTCAAACTTCGCTTGCACGGGCTCCCTCATTAAACCAGATGTAGTATTAACTGCAGCCCATTGTGTGGCTTCTAGCGGTATGTATATTCGCGCTAACAGCTTGAGCGCTACTACCGGTGGAAACAAAATAAATGTTAAGCGAGGTTTGCAACACGAGCAGTATCGAGGCAGCAATCTTAAGGTTATTATTTTGATTATCACAAAAAATTTTTTTCTATTAATTCTTCTTATGTTAATACCTTTTACTGATATAGTACGATATTGGTCTTCTTTTCCTCTCAGAGCCAGTTCCTAACGCCCAACCCATCACTATAAAAGTTGAAGCTCCTAACCCAGGCGATACTGTCTATGCTGCAGGGTGGGGAGTTACGGAAACTGGTAGAACCTCAGATGCTCTACTCAAAGTTGAACTTAAAGTGGGTGACACAAGGGTCTGTGGCCAACCTCCGACTGGAACAAACTTCTGCTATGTGCCAGTAGCTGGGAAGGGTATTTGTTTCGGTGACAGCGGTGGCCCAGTTTATAAGATCCAGGATGGAAAGAATTATATTTTAGGAGTCTCGAGCTATATTAGCAAGAATCAGTGTGGCCAATCAGATACCAAAGGCTACTTTAACAGAGCTGGTTACCATATTGAATGGATCAGAAAGAACGCAGGAGTTGGCATAGCTCAACAGTAAACAGAGTATACTCCTGACATGATTTTTATTTTCTACATAAACAAAATATTATATAAATTGTGCCAATAGTTTAATTCCCTTGTGACTCATCTATAGGGTTTTGGCTTTTATAGTCTCTAAAAAGTTTTGACCGTAATGAGGGGGAATACCTAGTGACATTTTAAGAAACATGAGTTTATTGCTTGAGATATTTATTATATTTTTAAATATATGCACAGTAACTGAAGGTATTTGTGCTTCATATAAATTAAGGCAATTGTTTCCGTAGCTATTATTAGTATTGAAACATCAACCCGGTATAATCGACACGTATTGAGCCATTTTGATGTAATTTTGTGCGAAATATCCCTTATTACATCTTTTCCTTTCAATTAGCAATATATATTCTCAGCATCTACAAATAGCTTAAAGTCTATACTAGTATATATTTTAAAGACGGTTAATTCACGAGCATGTTTTTTATTTTGGAACAGAGTGAAAAAATAGATATCAATCAATCAATAATCGCTATTATTAATAAAATTTGTGATATACACTAGCGAAATTTATCCGACTTATCCAAAGTGTATTATGTATTAATAAATACGAACTATACAGAAAATGAAACATGTCACCCATAAACGAATTCGATTTTTTCTTGGATTTGTTTCATTGAGAGTGATGAATGAAATATCCAACAAATCACGATTTTAGATGAAAATTAGCATCACATGCATTGAAACGAGTTAGAATCTAAGCTTATTTAAATATTCATACATTGCACCCTGTTATTACGAGAAATATCTAATTTTTCCCTACTTTCAAGTAATTTTGATTGAAATATCATATAATCAATGAAGTTTTTGTACTATTTTATTTTGCTTTGTCTTCCAACTTGGGCACTTTCTAACCCTCTCTCAGATACTTTGCGAACAATCCCTAATGAGCCTGATCATCAGTCTCTCAGTTATCCTCAAATGGATACTCTGAAGCAATATATGAAGTTGATATCAGCAGGAGTATGCCAGCTAATGAAACCTGGCCCATTTGTGTGCGATCTTTACTGCAGGGATTTCCCAAACACTACACTAATTGAATACTTTCAAATGAAAGTTGGTGATGTTGTTGGCTATGTGGCGCGAGATGATAACAGAAAAGCAATTGTTATCGTATTCAGGGGAGCAATAACTATAGAAAGCTGGAGTGAAATTATAAAGGGAGTTGGGCCTAAACAACCTTTCGACCCATTGGATAGTTCAAAGGGTACTGTACATTTCGGTTTCCTAGAAGCATATAATGCCGCCAAGGACCATATTGGCGAGCTTCTCATGAAGCAAATAATGGAGCACCCTGGTTATGAAGTAGAAGTTTTGGGTTGGAGCTACGGGGGTGCAATGGCTTCTTTGAATGCAATGGACCTATGGAATAGGTTAAAAATTCCAGCTAAGAAAATCGTTCTTGTCACCTTTGGTCAACCACGTGTAGGAGACCAAGTATATGCAGATTGGGTGGACAAGTCTGGGATCTTAATAAAGCGGTTAGTTCATAAGAATGATATAGTACCACATCTTGGACCGGATTTTTTAGGCTACAGAGTAAGATTTTCGAATATATTTATCACTTTAAAATGAAATTGTCTTATTTATCTTTTTGCAACTACAGCATCACTCGGCAGAGATTCATACAAATGCGTTAACAGGTCGTACTACCCAATGTGTGCAACCGGAGGATAAAGAATGCTCCTACGGAGTACCGCTAGCTTTACTTAACGCTATAGATGTAAGATATCCAACCTATTCAAGCCTATACATAAAAATTGCAATTAACTTTAACTCACTATATTAGCATTTCCAAAATGCATATGGTGTATTCATGCTAGGATGTTCACGTGACGCGCTAGTTGGTCAAATTAGCCAACTAAAAGATATTTTGAAGCTCACTAGTGGAGTTAATGGGAAAGTGGATGATAATAATCTATTTATTTAGAATATTTGTTATTTTGATTGTAATCGCATAATTAAGTCATACCTATAAAACATCAAACCATATTTTTTTATAACTCTATTAAAGTTGGAGGATAAATTGACGAAGTTTAGTAAGCAGATGAGGGGCAGAAATAGCAGGATTGGTTGTAAAGGCGATTTCGTCCTATATTTTGCGCTACATATAAAATTGATTTATAACACTTACTATTTTCTTTGGTGAAAGTGTATCAATTATTCATAATAACACTTATCCTCTGAAGGATGAGCGTAATCACAAGATCATCTTTGCCAAGTTAAATAATAGTTATATCTTTGAGACAAAGAATCTCAGGAACTGATCGCACTCTCCTCCGAATATGGCATTGTTTTGCTACTGCAAAAGAAATTTCGAGATTATAGGGTTTTTACTACAAATTTTGTGAATATAATCTTTGATACTTATAATTCACGGAAGGCCACCTACGAATATAAACAAGGACTAGTGTAACCTCCTATGCTAACGATAAACGAATCTTGGAATACTTTTTTGTGGTTAGAAGAGATAGTTACGCCCAGAACATATTTAAAATCATATTTATCTAACCTGGGAATAACCGTAAGAATGCAAAGCCGTTGGATTCAACATTTTTCCCTAGCGGGTACCCAAATGGGTACATGCTGTGCTGAGATGAAAGTTAGTAATGTTGATGATTATCATTCGGCTATGCCGGTAACGAATAAATTAAAAGAATACTGTGGTACGAGGAGCCATTGTAACAAAAAGCCTAGTCATTATCTTTACTTGGCTTTGATAATAAGAAAGAGGGCAAGTGATTAAAGAGTGCACAAAATGGATCGCAAATACTTGTGCATCATGCATCCATTATTGTCTGTCCTCTCAACACTTAAATTTCCATGGAAACGGAAAAATTCCCCTCAAATTTTCCTTATAAGGGTGGCTTATATATCAAATTTCTTTCTTATTGGATTTTTGACCCATTTTCATATAAGTGTTACCAGGAATAAGCGCATCTAGAGAAAGCAAAAGAGAAAAATAAAATGTGGATCGTATGCTAATGACAGTTTGTTTGTCTCTCGTTGGTTTTGTGAACCCGCTTCTTATTCCCAAAAACGCTGTGCTTATTTTTTGGCAATCTCTCGTGTGATATAAATTAACCTTGATTCTCACACAGACTTTGTCCTCTTCTCAGCGTTGATTATTTCGGGCAATTCCTCATATTTATTTCGCAATTACCATTCATATTTTTTCACATTTTGTGAAGCGGGACTTCAATAAGCATCACGATCATCTATCATTTAACACTTCATTAGATTATTTCTTGTGTACATTTACCATGCATACTTCTTTGCTCCTTACTGTTCTTACATTGGCGAGCCTGGGGCTGGCTGCTCCTACAACGCAATCAGGGAACTCAACTTGGTCTGATTTTTACACTGACATGGCGAAAGCTCCTGGGAATAGCGAATCTACTGAAGCGCCTGAGTTCAATTGCATCCAATTTAACAATCCTTTGAATCCCAAAGATCGTCGTGAATGGCCATGTGAAGCTCTGGAACGACCAAAACTCACTCGTCGTCAGCAAAGCAATGCTGGTAATTCAGGTAATCAGTTCCGTATTCGGTTCCAGTGCAAAGGAGTTCCCAAGCAGATCTGCGATAAGGCAGAGAGAGAATTTCAATTAGCTGGGCAAATGCTTTCGGCTTCGATTAAACTCTCCCAACCCATCTCGGTGGATGCCCAATTTTTCTCCTTCAAGAATTCAGAGGTTGCCCAAGAAATTCCAAATTCAGATGGCTTTCTTGGTTTCGCGGGGCCGACCAGAATGCTGCCCATGCGAGATGACGATGGAGTAGTAAGAATGTTTCCACAAGCACTTGTGAAGCAAATGAATGTTCGAAGTTCTCAGTTTGCGAGAGATGATATTGAGGCTAAATTTAACGCTGATTTTCCGTTACGTTTCGTTGATGAAGTGGCAGAGAGGCCTAACGAAAAAACAGACTTTTTGGAAGTGGTAATGTACTAAATTTAGATATCATACTAAAATTTATATATATGAGATTGACTTTGATCATTTTTAGGTCATGCATGAACTTACTCATGGTCTTGGATTCCTTTCATTCTGGGAAGATCGCGTCTCCCCAGGGGCTTTACTAACTCCAGAACAAAATCTAAGGATAAATCCAGACCAATCGGCTAATATCAATGGCTTTAGGGAATCAATCTTTGACCGCTTCATGATAACTTTGCCAGAAAAAGAGCCTATGACGAAGATCACACAGCAACTAAATCAGTTCAATGGAAGGCGCAGCTTCCGATCGCAATCGCCTGAACAGTTTGCCTCAGTGTTCGGAAGGAGTCCTCAAGGAAGAATAGCTGCGAGGATGATGCAAAAAGCCACTGGAGGAAAGAGAGGACAGGGTATGGCATTCAAAGCCTCGAGAGAAGCAGGTGGGCAACAGGTGCTATTGGAAACATCACTTAGTCCGTTCAGACAGGGATCTAGTGTCTCTCATATTGACAAGCAGTCCCACTTGAAAACTAGAGACCGGTTGATGATGTTTTCGGCCGAACCCGATTTAACTTTTGAACAAGTTATCCGACAACTTGGCAATCCAATTGGGCCCGAATTGGCAGCAGTTCTCAATACTATCGGATACACTGTAGAGCCAGCAAGTAAACAAACTATCATTAACTTGTTGGAGGAGGCAAGGAGAGAAGAAACTGGTAGAGGTAACCGACAAGGTGGAAACAACAGGCAGGGTGGGAATGAAGATTCTGAAGATACAAACACCGGTAGAGCCAATGGCACCAAAGGTGGCGGTAGGAATAATTCAGGTAGAAAGAATGGCGGTAGGAAAAATTCCGACGCGAGTAATTCTGGAAATAGCGGAACCGGCACTCAAGGCGAGAATAGCAATAGCATTGGTAACGAGGGCTCCGAAATCAACCCGGCTGAAAACAGTGGTGAAAGGACTAGCTCAGGAACTAGGAATGGTGGCACGAGAACTAGAAGAGGGAATAGAAAGAAGAAAAATTCACGTACGAAGAAAGGCGGTAAGAATAGCAACTCCAGGCAAGGAGAAAAGAGCATCACGAATGCTGGAGGAAATAAGAGAGCAAATAAGGGTGCCAAATCCAGCAATAGTCGTTCTAAAGGAGCCAAGAGCGAGAATCTAAGCGAACAATTAGATAATTAGCGTTGATCAAGACGCTTTTTTCGAGTTGATCATTTTTAAATCATTTATTGTATCGCCTTTGATTACCGGAATAGTAGGGAAATATATTTTAGCAAATTTTTGAATTTAACGTGTATTTTAATAAACTTGCTACAAATCCGCTTAAATTTCCAGTTACCCACAACCTATTGAAAGTTTGGCAGTTTAATTCATCATTTCAAGTAAGGTTCAGGTCCATTACTGATCTGCAATACCTCTTTTCTCTCTTTTGGAACGTATTTTTTACCACTTAATGATTTTATCTGAAGGGAATGGAGAGTAGGATTCTACGTCAAAATCACCCAGGTACTGCCTTTGGCCTCCCATTTTTGTGGTTGTATTTCTCCTAAGGAATTTTGCTACTTATCTTTGTAGCCGCTTGATATTACTTGCTTGTTGCTATATTATTGATAGCGGTTGAGTCCTGAGAGAAACCCGGTTAACTCTTATGGACGGGCGTCGCCTACGGGAATCGAACCTGCAACTTAGTGTTTCAACTCCGGGGACACAATCAAGAGTTTAGGGATAGCTAGAGGATTGTCATGATAGACCTGGTCTAAGTCTTACTTAACCTAACCTAAATAAACTAGTATTATCCCGAGTATCCCCGTATGTATCACGCAGATTCTAACACAATTATTGTGTGAAAAATTGGCACATATGGATCGATGGCTCAGTATTGAGGAGAGGCTTAGATTTAGTCTGACAGTTATCTTTTATTTTTTGATTAGACACTTATCTTTAGGTAATTTTAGTGGTATATTAGAGTTTTACAACTATCTTTTATCTTTAGATTATCTTATTACTTGATTATCTCATTTATATCTTCATGATAATCTTGTTGCTATTTATATCTGTGATATATTAGCATTAATATCTAAAGAGTATATCTTTAGTTTACAATAAAGTGTACTGTTTAGTTAGGATAAAATCCGATTACACTACCACCATCTTGTGTCGATTACTAGTCTTAACATCCCTTGTAAACACGCATCTGTTTTGCATCAACAACTCCTTCAGCTGTTCTTCTTCCTTCGCTATCAACTTCGCTTTCTTTCCTCCACTTAAGGCTTTATCATCCCCGAACACCAACTCCTCGAAATCTTCTGGAATCGCCAAATGTAGACCACTCTCCGACTTCTTTGCCTCTTGTTCCTGCACCACTAAATTATCCCCGACCTCATTACTCTGCAGAGATACGTGTTTACAGCCGGCAATTCCTCGTCGTCTTCATCGTCACTCTCCTCTTGTAATACCGTCACCGGTATATATGCCTTCACACCTTTACGCACTAACACCAACTTCCTCTCAATCAGGTCTGGTGTCGCCTGATTCTCCAAAAACCAATCCACACCCAACAATAACGCTTCGCTCAACCCTTCCAGTATCGCCAGATCTACCCACATATCGAAATTGCAAACCTGGATGATGACAGAAGAAATGATGCCTCGCGGAATATGTTCTCCATATATTTCACCGACTCATCTTCCATCGTTATTCTCTCCTCTGGACTCTCGTTCGATATAACTGCGGCATTATCCCCACTTTCAACCACCCTCTCCTCTGGCGCCAACCTCCTCTTCTTCATCTCGCCACCTCCTCTCCCAACCAACTTCCGCTTCTCCACCAACAACAGTTTAGCCAACTTCTACGCTGCTTCCACTTCCTCCAATCCTTCTTCTGTATCGAAAAATTCCCTCATCAGACTCTCACTATCACTTGCTTCTACTCTATCCACCTCTTTATTCTTTTCCACCTCAATTTCCTTTCCTATGCCCTTGGTCTCCACGCAATTCACCCTGCCACTGGAGGATTTGAACTAATGGGCACCCGAACCTCCATTCTGAGACGCCGCTACTCTTTTCCCGACTTTCCAGGTTCGCCTTGAGTATCGCCTTGCCCTTCCATGTTGTAAGGACTATTACGCTTTATGTGTCCCTCTTGCTGGCACGCAAAGCAGACCTTTGGCTGTAATCGTCGGTTTCCATTTAAGAGGTTGATTTTCAGCTTCATAAATTCATCCACTAATAAACCAAGTTTTTCGTCGACAAATTGCGGTTTCGCTAAATTTCCTTACTCGGTATATCCTCGATTGGGCGCTGCTGAGATGTTTTCCGTTCTCTTGGCGTTGCCATTTTCGAATGCCTCTTGGCTTGCCATCCTTCGTGAACCTTTTGACTGCGGTGCTTCGAATTCACCTTGGTCGAAAGCCATTTCCTCAACTTGAGCAAGTTCTACAACCTCCTCGAAGGTCTCTGGTTTCGCTCGTCTAATATTTGTTTGGTATATCGGCTTCAACGCTCTTATCAGGTATCTGAGCTTTTCTCTCTCATCAGACATTCCAACTCTATCGATCAGCTTTTTAACCGAATGTACCAGCTTCCCCACCGTCTCATTTGGCTTCTGACGACGGTTCTCTAACTCCTGGTGCCACCGCTCAACTCGCCTTTCTGTCCTGAATTTGGTCATCCTAGGATTTTCATCGTAATGTTACGTAGAATATAAGATAGTATAAAGAATAAGGATAAGATATTCATAATCTCAGAAGTTTATCAATGTTTCTCTGTAATGTAATTCTGCTCTTATTTTAGTTATATTCAGTTGTAGTTAGAAACACTATATAAGTCATAACGTTCCTTTTGTAATAAGAAAAGACAGGATACAAGTTATTTGTTTTCCTATATTTTTGGTCTATTTTCCACTATCTTAAGTGCGTGTTCTGCATCAGAGACTGCAGAAGATTAAGATAGTAATCGGATAAGCAGGATACGTAACCCTAACCTAAAGAAAAAAAAGGGAAAAGTAGGGAAAAGAACGATAGAGGAGATGGTATTAATATACAGCAGTGAAGGGTTGGGTGCAGTTCTCAAGCCGGAGTTGGGGCTGGGATTTGATCTTCAGAGGTGTCCTGGATGAAAATCACAGAATCATCTATGATGTTCACCCAGTCTTCCCTTGACCATTTATCGATGAAGTCTCTTTTCCGTTCCTGTTTCATTGCCATCCACCACTTGGACTTTATTCCTCGTTGTAGTTCGTGGTCAAATTGTTTGGTTATGGCTACCGGATTGGGTTGGACATCGTCCAGCACTAATTCAAGTTTCGAGCGGTATATTATCCACAGGGTTATGTCGTGGCTCAGAGCAACTACTTCGTTGAAGCGTTGACTTATTTGTTTGTCTTGTCCAAACAGTCTGTCTTCTCTCGTGGATTCGTGTGGCGGTATTCCAATTATTCGGCAGTTTGTCTCATCAACTCTTTGCCAGAGTTTCCCGATAGCTGGGCAGTCTAGAAAGGCATGGGCAATGGTTTCAGGTATCCCTAGTGAACACCTTTTGCAAGTGTTAGGATCTCCAGTCCATTTGCTAGTGATGATTCTGGTAACTATTTTATGCTTCATAAGTCTCCAGCGAAGGGTTCTGTGCTTGGGTTCTGACGACTTTTCCACCTGGCCCATGCCTTCGTCTATCTGTCAACGTCATTGGAAACGTCCTTCCATTCCTCGGTGATTATGGTTGGCGCATCCTGCTTGTATAGTCTCCCAGCTTTGGTGGTGTAAGCGGTGGTTTCAATCCCTGCAATAGAACATTTTGTTAAAGGAAAGTTGTGTTTGTTACTAACAAGGGGGATTCGCTGTGTGAGAGTCTCGGCGAGTCGTTCATCTAGGTGGAGCAGCTTTCTCCTCCATAGTAGGTGAAGATCGAGATAATGCTCTCTGAATTCCCTCGAGTATCTGTCAGGGTTCCTTGCGA
The DNA here is from genome assembly GCF_041956535.1 of Calcarisporiella thermophila. Lineage (NCBI taxonomy): Eukaryota > Fungi > Calcarisporiellomycota > Calcarisporiellomycetes > Calcarisporiellales > Calcarisporiellaceae > Calcarisporiella > Calcarisporiella thermophila. Next base: position 41,742 of record NW_027192223.1, read on the forward strand.
CTAGGGCGTGCACCTCGGGTTCGATCATCGGTTGGTTGATATTGTCTCTGTGTGGTTTGAAGAAATCTTCCAATTTCGCTAGCCCGAATTTTTCTGCCTTCCCTTTCACTGGTGCTCCTTCTATAGTAAAATAGGAATTGTTAAAAAATGGGGAGGGGGAGTACTTCATCTAGGGAGAATCTGCAAGACGAGGTTGTGGCAAAGTGTTGGAACCACGAGGCTAAAATTGCGTCGATTTGGTGTTTGGGGTTGATGAGGCCTAATCCAAATCCTGATGGCTGCTGCATTGTACTCAGGGCGATTTGCGGGTGTTTTTTTATCCCATAGGAAGTCTCTAACGATTGTGTCCAGCTGCTTCAAGAATTTGGCTGGAGGGGGGATCAATATTGCCGTGTACCATAGTTTGGATAACAGTTTCGAGTTAATCAAGAGAACTTTTCCATTCAAGGAGAGAGCTCTTAATCTCCACGTTTTAACTGTTTTCCGCAGGCTGGTGAGCAGTTCTTCAAAATATTCATCGCCTGGAAAGATCTTTTTGGTGTTGAACGGCATTCCAAGGAGAGTGAATGTCCCTTCTTCATGGATGAAGTCACATGGTGGCGAAAGGGTTGCTCTGACTGTCGATGATAAAGGGACGGCTTCTGACTTGTGGTAATTGATTTTGGAGTTAGAAGCACTCTGGAAATCGATGAGTGTCTTTGAGAGGGTGTCTATGTCTTGCTGGTTTGCTACCGCAACTGTAATATCATCCGCGAAGGCTATGGTGATGATGCTAGTGACTCTCGGGATAGTGATTCCAGTAAGGTTCGCTCTTAATTTTATCAGAAGGGGTTCTATGGCAATGTTATAGAGCAGGGGTGATATAGGGTCGCCCTGACGTACTCCTTGATTGACCGGAAAGGGTAGGGTGACGTGATTGTTAATGATGACTGCCGCTGTGTTTTCCTTGTATATGGATGCGATTAGGCGTGTAAACTTAGCCCCGAACCCGAAGGCTCTAAGGGATAGCTAGAGTTTTTTTTTTTTTGATCAATCAATGGAAACTTTTTATTTAATTTCCATATATTACATGAGGTTAATGTCAATGGACTTAACATAACGAGATATAGGTCCTTGGTCGATAGGCGTTCAATCGATATGCGTGTATCGTAGTTGTCGTGAATAGCATGTACGTGAAACC